>NW_028297357.1:0-7727 GCF_988280905.1 Pimephales promelas | reverse complement strand
ATCCTGCTCAGTACGAGAGGAACCGCAGGTTCAGACATTTGGTGCGTGTGCTTGGCTGAGGAGCCACTGGTGCGAAGCTACCATCTGCGGGATTATGACTGAACGCCTCTAAGTCAGAATCCCGCCTAGAAGGAACGATACCGCAGCGCCGCGGGACTTTGATTGGCCCCGGATAGCCGGCTCCCCCGGGGGCCGGCGAGGAAGGCCGTCCGTGACCGGAACCGGGGGGCGGCCGAAAGAGCGTCGCCCCTCTCCCCCTTATCGCACCTCAAGTTTGTGGAGAACCCGGTGCTAAATGACTCGTAGACGACCTGATTCTGGGTCGGGGTTTCGTGCGTGGCAGAGCAGCTACATCGCTGCGATCCATTGAAAGTAAGCCCTCGATCCAAGTTTTTGTCGGCCTCCGGGCCGGCCCCCCCCTTCTCCGGGGGTGTGGGGGGCCGAAGGGCTTCGGGTGAACCAGTGGTGGCGGTTCACCCGAAAAACCCAGCCGAAACCTAAGTCGATTCGGGGTCACCAGTGGCGCGGTTCTCTGGAGGCGCGGGTCGGCCGGGACACTAACGCCCCGGGCTTAAGCGTGGGACCCCCGGGTCCGGCCGGTGCGCCGGAGCGGGCCGAGGCCGGATCTGAGCCGGAGCTCTGGTTCTCCGAAGTGGGACGGAGGGTGGACCGCGGTGGGGGTCCATGCCCGGAGCTCTGGTTCTCCGAAGTGGGGCGGAGGGTGGACCGCCGTGGGGGTCCCTGCCCGGAGCTCTGGTTCTCCGAAGTGGGGCGGAGGGTGGACCGCCGTGGGGGTCCCTGCCCGGAGCTCTGGATCTCCGAGTCGGGCAGAGGCCGGAGGCACTCGGCCCTAGGGAACCGGGGGAAGCAAAATACCCGGCCAAAACCTAAGTCGATTTTGGGTTACCAGTGGCTCGGTTCTTTCGGCGCGCGGGCTGGCTGGGACAGTAATGCCCGGGCTTAAGTGTGGGACCCCCGGGTTCGGCCGGTGCTCGGGTGAGGGTGGAGGCCAGGGCTTTGCTGTAGCTCTGGTTCTCCGAGTCGGGCAGAGGGGTGTACGGCGGTGGGGGTCCCTGCCCAGGGCTCTGGTTCTCCGAGTCGGGCAGAGGGGTGTACGGCGGTGGGGGTCCTTGCCCAGGGCTCTGGTTCTCCGAGTCGGGCAGGAGGGGGTACGGCGGTGGGGGTCCCTGCCCAGGGCTCTGGTTCTCCGAGTCGGGCAGGAGGGGGTCCGGCGATGGGGGTCCCTGCCCAGGGCTCTGGTTCTCCGAGTCGGGCAGGAGGGGGTACGGCGGTGGGGGTCCCTGGCCAGAGCTCTGGTTCTCCGAGTCGGGCAGGAGTGGGTACGGCGGTGGGGGTCCCTGGCCAGAGCTCTGGTTCTCCGAGTCGGGCAGGAGGGGGTACGGCGGTGGGGGTCCCTGGCCAGAGCTCTGGTTCTCCGAGTCGGGCAGGAGGTGGTCCAGGCGGGTGCCCCCTGGTCCCCCCGACGTGTTAGGGGGCGAGCGGTGGGTCTCCCCCAAGCCCAAAGCCCCGGTTCCCAGAGTCGGGTAAACTGCGGGAGTAACTTTGACTCTCTTAAGGTAGGCAGGAACCGGTGTGAGTGGTGTGGAAAGCCGAGTTGGGGCTCCACGCTCTGGGCACAGGGGGATCTCCTAGTGGTCCACCCCAGGCCCAGAGTGTGGAGCCCCAACTCGGCTTATTTTTTTTAAAATTATTATTATTATTATTATTATTATTATTTTTTTAATCTTATTTTATTTTATTTTTTTCAATTTTTCGGGATGCACCGGGTAGAAGTTCAAACTTCAACCGCCGTGGGGGTCCCTGGCCAGCGTTCTGGTTCTCCGAAGTGGGGCTGAGGGGGTCCAGGCGGGTGCCCCCTGGTCCCCCCCGACGTGTTAGGGGGCGAGCGGTGGGTCTCCCCCAAGCCCAAAGCCCCGGTTCCCAGAGTCGGGTAAACTGCGCGACTAACAATGACTCTCTTAAGGTAGTCAGAAACCGGTGTGAGTGGTGTGGAAAGCCGATTCGGGGCTCCACGCTCTGGGCACAGGGGGATCTCCTAGTGGTGCCCCCCAGGCCCAGAGTGTGGAGCCCCAACTCGGCTTATTTTTATTTTTATTATTATTTTTTTTTTTTATTTAATTATTATTTTGGGATTATTAGACTGGGTAGAAGTTGCAACTTCAAACGGGCATATCTCCGGAACCAAGCCGAGTTGGGGCCCCATACACCCGGCGTGGGGGGCCCTCCTAGAGGCCCCCAATACCCCCGAGTGTGGAGCCCCAACTCGGCTTACTTTTCGAGTTACAGCCGGTCAAAGTTGAAACTTTAAAGGGCCATATCTCCGGAACCAAGCCGAGTTGGGGCCCCATACACCCGGCGTGGGGGGCCCTCCTAGAGGCCCCCAATACCACCGAGTGTGGAGCCCCAACTCGGCTCACTTTTCGAGTTACAGCCGGTCAAAGTTGAAACTTTAAAGGGCCATATCTCCGGAACCAAGCCGAGTTGGGGCCCCATACACCCGGCGTGGGGGGCCCTCCTAGAGGCCCCCAATACCCCCGAGTGTGGAGCCCCAACTCGGCTCACTTTTCGAGTTACAGCCGGTCAAAGTTGAAACTTTAAAGGGCCATATCTCCGGAACCAAGCCGAGTTGGGGCCCCATACACCCGGCGTGGGGGGCCCTCCCAGAGGCCCCCAATACCCCCGAGTGTGGAGCCCCAACTCGGCTTACTTTTCGAGTTACACCCGGTCAAAGCTGGACAGGAAGTGGCCGTATCTCGGGACCGGAAGGTCCCCGTGGCTCGGGACGGCGGGAGGAGCAAGGTCCCCGAGAGCGGGCCCCGCACCCGCCGCCGCGAGCCGCTGGGACCTCCCGGTCCCGAGATGGGCCCCGTTACGCGCGGGCGACTTTCGGAGAAAACGGCCCGTATCTCGGAGAGGGGAGGTCCCAGCGGCTCGCCCTTTCGGGTGTCGGGGGCTCCCCACGGGCCCTCTCGGACCCCGCCTGCCCCGGGCCCCTGGGACCTTTCCTTCCCGGGCGCCCCCCCGACACGTCGGGCCCCTTTTCTCCGGGACCCGGGGGCCCCGGAGCTCGGGGGCGGGCTCTTTGCGAGGGGCCCGCCGGGACGCCACACTTGACCCGAGTCCGGTGTCTCTGGGCCGCCGGGTCCCCGAGCTACGGGCGTTCGAATTCGGGGCCCGAAAATCCCTCAAAGTCCGAAAACGTGCAGTGGGCGGGGACTTCCGGGGCCCCGGAGGCTCTGACGGCACACCCAGGGAGGTGCACCGTCCTCGGGCACGGCCAGGTGGCCCCCCCGGGGTCCTGGAAGTCCCCCCGCCCCCCGGAGACACCCACACCCACACCCACCCACCCACCGGACGGGAAGATTCCGTTTTTCGCCGATATCTCGAAAACGGCCGGGCGAAAAAATTTCAAACTCGGGTCTTCCGTAGGCCTCGGGGGGCCCTATCCAAAGAGGCCACCCGCGTCCCCGGGGGCCTCGGGGTCAGGGAGTTAGGCCCGGTCAAAGGCGCGGCGTTTTTGGCTTATATCTCGCGAACCCCCGGGCCAATCTTCCCCAAACTCGAATCGACCGTAGTGCCGGACGGGGCCTTTCGAAAGAGCCCACCCACGAGGTCCGACTCGCCCGGGTCCCCGAGTTATAGCCGTTCAAAGTCGGGGGTCCCGGCGAACGGCGATCCGGTAGGGGGCGTCCCCGGGGCCCGCCGCCGCCCTGGTTCGAGCGAGGGCCCCCGTGGGACCTCGCCACCCAAATTTGAGCTCTCTGGGCCTTCGCGTCGCGGAGATACGGGCGATTTTCTCCCGGGATCGTGACGTCATCGGCGGGCGCCATTTCAGAGCGCGGCCGAGGGTTTTCGGCCGATATCTCCGCGAATACTCGACCAAAAACGACGAAACGCATATGGACGCGTTCAGCTCGGCGAGACGGTTCGAATGAGCCCGGCCTCGGCCGGGCACGTCGAGTTTTCGGCGAGATATTTGCGTTTTTCCGCTTCCGGGGCGCTTTGGGGGCCCGTATCTCGGGCCCCCGGGGGCCCACGGGGCTGGGGGCGGTCTCATTCGAAAGGTCTCGTCCCGTTCTCCAGCCGACAAAAATTTGGCGTCGATCGGAGCCGCCTTCGGAGAGCTACGGTCGTTTGAAGCCCCGTGCGGTGGGGTTACCGTCCTTCAAACAGCCGCCGCTCGCAGGGGGAGTCCCGGGGAGGCATGGTTGCCTGTATGACTTGGGCTTAGAGCACCCAGCCCCGCGCTCCTGGAGGAACCTCCGGTGCACAGGGTCTGCTGCAACCAGCCACGTGGGTTCTGAGGGGTAGGGGAGCGTGCGCTCTCCTCCCCGGGCGGGCGGCCGGGCCCTGGGGGCTCGCGCCTCCACGGAGGGACCTCGCTCCCGGGGCTTCGTCCCCGGGGCTCGGGGACTCCGTGGCGGCTCGGCCCCCGGGGTTCGACCCCGCTCGCTCGCTCCAAAACCCAAGTCCAAAACGTGGGGTTGCACGGGAGCTCCGGGCGCGACGGGTCTCCACGCACGGCCCCGGGGAGGGAGCTCCGACCCGGGCCGGAGGCAGATTCGCCCCCCGCCCCCCGGCTGTCCGCCCGGAGCCGAGACGGTCCTAAAACGGGCCTTGGGGGTGATGTAGAAGGGTAACGCTCACACAACCAGGACTCACACAAACCGATCTGCATCCCAGGCAGGGTGCGGGTCTCCTGGGCACGAATAAAGCCCGATGCCCCGTGGGTGATGTTGGCCCTGGCCACTCAAGGCACTCACCCAAGCCAGAGAGGGTGCACTCTGGCTGGGGAAGCAGATTCAATCTCTGCTGTGGTGGAGCTCTGGAAAAACGCCAAACCTCCAGGAAAAGACGGCCCGGTTTCTCTGAAAAGTGCATCCCAGGCAGGGTGCGGGTCTCATGGGCACGAATAAAGCCCGATGCCCGTGGGTGATGTTGGCCCTGGCCACTCAAGGCACTCACCCAAGCCAGAGAGGGTGCACTCTGGCTGGGGAAGCAGATTCAATCTCTGCTGTGGTGGAGCTCTGGAAAAAACGCGAAACCTCCAGGAAAAGACGGCCCGATTTCTCTGAAAAGTGCATCCCAGGCAGGGTGCGGGTCTCCTGGGCACGAATAAAGCCCGATGCCCCGTGGGTGATGTTGGCCCTGGCCACTCAAGGCACTCACCCAAGCCAGAGAGGGTGCACTCTGGCTGGGGAAGCAGATTCAATCTCTGCTGTGGTGGAGCTCTGGAAAAACGCGAAACCTCCAGGAAAAGACGGCCCGGTTTCTCTGAAAAGTGCATCCCAGGCAGGGTGCGGGTCTCATGGGCACGAATAAAGCCCGATGCCCGTGGGTGATGTTGGCCCTGGCCACTCAAGGCACTCACCCAAGCCAGAGAGGGTGCACTCTGGCTGGGGAAACAGATTCAATCTCTGCTGTGGTGGAGCTCTGAAAAAAAAAAAACGCGAAACCTCCAGGAAAAGACGGCCCGGTTTCTCTGAAAAGTGCATCCCAGGCAGGGTGCGGGTCTCATGGGCACGAATAAAGCCCGATGCCCGTGGGTGATGTTGGCCCTGGCCACTCAAGGCACTCACCCAAGCCAGAGAGGGTGCACTCTGGCTGGGGAAGCAGATTCAATCTCTGCTGTGGTGGAGCTCTGAAAAAAAAAAAAAACGCGAAACCTCCAGGAAAAGACGGCCCGATTTCTCTGAAAAGTGCATCCCAGGCAGGGTGCGGGGTCTCCTGGGCACGAATAAAGCCCGATGCCCACCTTGAAACGGAGCCTGGGCTCGACTCTGAAGTCCAGATCTCGAAAAACGACAGAGTCCAAAAAGGTGCGGTGGCTCCAAACCTCCATGCCCTCAGACCTCCCTGGCCAGCCCAGGGAGGGTGGCCCGTCCTGGGCCAGACTCAGATTTCCCCCGCCACCCCTGGAGCTCCGCCTGGAGCGAAGACGGTCCTAAAACGGACCATGGGGCTCTTGTAGAGGATGAGGGAGGGAGAGAGGGGCCTTCAGAGAGCCCCTTGGCCGGCTTGACTCTGGAGTCGAATTTGGAAAAATAGACAAAGTCCATAAACGTGCTGTTGGTTCGGACCTCCAGGGCACTCAAGGCACTCACCCAAGCCAGAGAGGGTGCACTCTGGCTGGGGAAGAGGATTCAATCTCTGCTGTGGTGGAGCTCTGAAAAACACGAGAACCTCCAGGAAAAGGCGGCCCGGTTTCTCTGAAAAGTGCATCCCAGGCAGGGTGCGGGTCTCCTGGGCAAGAACGAAGCCCAATGCCCACCTTGAAACGGAGCCTGGGCTCGACTCTGAAGCCCAGATCTCGAAAAACGACAGAGTACAAAAAATGTGCGGTGGCTCCAAACCTCCATGCCCTCAGACCTCCCTGGCCAGCCCAGGGAGGGTGGCCCGTCCTGGGCCAGATTCAGATTCGCCCGCCACCCCTGGAGCTCCGCCTGGAGCGAAGACGGTCCTAAAACGGGCCTTCGGGGATGTATGAGAGAGGGGAAGCGTGGTGGTGGCAAACACAGAGGACCCCCTACCAGCGATCAGACCGTCGTGAGTCCCACTCAGAGTCACTCTGGGTGGGCATGTAAAAATCCAGATTACGCCGCGCTGGAGCTCTGGAAGTTACGAGACCTCCAGGAAAAGACAGGCTGGTTTTCTGAAAAGTGCACCCCAGGCAGGGTGCATCTTTTCCTGGGCACGAGCCCAGCGCACATGGTGTGGTGGTCCGGCTCTGGTGCCAAAGTTTGGGGGAAAAAATAGACAGAGTCCAATAACGTGGTGTGGTTCCAAAGCTCCATGCCCTCAGACCTCCCTGGCCAGCCCAGGGAGGGTGGCCCGTCCTGGGCCAGATTCAGATTTGCCCGCCACCCCTGGAGCTCCGCCTGGAGCGAAGACGGTCCTAAAACGGGCCTTCGGGGATGTATGAGAGAGGGGGAAGCGTGGTGGTGGCAAACACAGAGGACCCCTACCAGCGATCAGACCGTCGTGAGTCCCACTCAGACTCACTCTGGGTGGGCATATAAAATCCAGACTACGCCCCGTCGGAGCTCTGGAAGTACGAGACCTCCAGGAAAAGACAGGCTGGTTTTCTGAAAAGTGCACCCCAGGCAGGGTGCATCTTTCCTGGGCACGAGCCCGGCGCACGTGGCGGGGTCCGGCTCTGGTGCCAAAAAAATTGAGAAAAATCGACTAAGTCCAATGGCGTGACGTGGGTTCAAAGCTCCATGGTCTCAGACCTCCCTGGCCAGCCCAGGGAGGGTGGCCCGTCCTGGGCCAGAGTCAGATTCGCCCGACACCCCCTGGAGCTCGACCTGGAGGGAAGACGGTCCTAAAACGGGCCTTCGGGGCTGTATGGAAGAGGGCAAGTGTGGTGGTGCAAAACACAGAGCACCCCCTACCATTGATCAGACCGTCGTGAGTCCCACTCAGACTCGCTCTGGGTGGGCATATAAAATCCAGACTACGCCCCCCCCGTCGGAGCTCTGGAAGTACGAGACCTCCAGGAAAAGACAGGCCGGTTTTATGTAAAGTGCACCCCAGGCAGGGTGCGTCTTTCCTGGGCACGAGCCCGGCGCGCGTGGCGGGGTCCGGCTCTGGTGCCAAAAAATTTGAGTAAAATCGACTAAGTCCAATGACGTGGTGTGGTTCCAAAGCTCCATGGTCTCAGACCTCCCTGGCCAGCCCAGGGAGGGTGGCCCCGTCCTGGGCCA
>NW_028297356.1:0-2500 GCF_988280905.1 Pimephales promelas | reverse complement strand
ACGTGCAGTGGGCGGGGACTTCCGGGGCCCCGGAGGCTCTGACGGCACACCCAGGGAGGTGCACCGTCCTCGGGCACGGCCAGGTGGCCCCCCCGGGGTCCTGGAAGTCCCCCCGCCCCCCGGAGACACCCACACCCACACCCACCCACCCACCGGACGGGAAGATTCCGTTTTTCGCCGATATCTCGAAAACGGCCGGGCAAAAAATTTCAAACTCGGGTCTTCCGTAGGCCTCGGGGGGCCCTATCCAAAGAGGCCACCCGCGTCCCCGGGGGCCTCGGGGTCAGGGAGTTAGGCCCGGTCAAAGGCGCGGCGTTTTTGGCTTATATCTCGCGAACCCCCGGGCCAATCTTCCCCAAACTCGAATCGACCGTAGTGCCGGACGGGGCCTTTCGAAAGAGCCCACCCACGAGGTCCAACTCGCCCGGGTCCCCGAGTTATAGCCGTTCAAAGTCGGGGGTCCCGGCGAACGGCGATCCGGTAGGGGGCGTCCCCGGGGCCCGCCGCCGCCCTGGTTCGAGCGAGGGCCCCCGTGGGACCTCGCCACCCAAATTTGAGCTCTCTGGGCCTTCGCGTCGCGGAGATACGGGCGATTTTCTCCCGGGATCGTGACGTCATCGGCGGGCGCCATTTCAGAGCGCGGCCGAGGGTTTTCGGCCGATATCTCCGCGAATACTCGACCAAAAACGACGAAACGCATATGGACGCGTTCAGCTCGGCGAGACGGTTCGAATGAGCCCGGCCTCGGCCGGGCACGTCGAGTTTTCGGCGAGATATTTGCGTTTTTCCGCTTCCGGGGCGCTTTGGGGGCCCGTATCTCGGGCCCCCGGGGGCCCACGGGGCTGGGGGCGGTCTCATTCGAAAGGTCTCGTCCCGTTCTCCAGCCGACAAAAATTTGGCGTCGATCGGAGCCGCCTTCGGAGAGCTACGGTCGTTTGAAGCCCCGTGCGGTGGGGTTACCGTCCTTCAAACAGCCGCCGCTCGCAGGGGGAGTCCCGGGGAGGCATGGTTGCCTGTATGACTTGGGCTTAGAGCACCCAGCCCCGCGCTCCTGGAGGAACCTCCGGTGCACAGGGTCTGCTGCAACCAGCCACGTGGGTTCTGAGGGGTAGGGGAGCGTGCGCTCTCCTCCCCGGGCGGGCGGCCGGGCCCTGGGGGCTCGCGCCTCCACGGAGGGACCTCGCTCCCGGGGCTTCGTCCCCGGGGCTCGGGGACTCCGTGGCGGCTCGGCCCCCGGGGTTCGACCCCGCTCGCTCGCTCCAAAACCCAAGTCCAAAACGTGGGGTTGCACGGGAGCTCCGGGCGCGACGGGTCTCCACGCACGGCCCCGGGGAGGGAGCTCCGACCCGGGCCGGAGGCAGATTCGCCCCCCGCCCCCCGGCTGTCCGCCCGGAGCCGAGACGGTCCTAAAACGGGCCTTGGGGGTGATGTAGAAGGGTAACGCTCACACAACCAGGACTCACACAAACCGATCTGCATCCCAGGCAGGGTGCGGGTCTCCTGGGCACGAATAAAGCCCGATGCCCCGTGGGTGATGTTGGCCCTGGCCACTCAAGGCACTCACCCAAGCCAGAGAGGGTGCACTCTGGCTGGGGAAGCAGATTCAATCTCTGCTGTGGTGGAGCTCTGGAAAAACGCCAAACCTCCAGGAAAAGACGGCCCGGTTTCTCTGAAAAGTGCATCCCAGGCAGGGTGCGGGTCTCATGGGCACGAATAAAGCCCGATGCCCGTGGGTGATGTTGGCCCTGGCCACTCAAGGCACTCACCCAAGCCAGAGAGGGTGCACTCTGGCTGGGGAAGCAGATTCAATCTCTGCTGTGGTGGAGCTCTGGAAAAAACGCGAAACCTCCAGGAAAAGACGGCCCGATTTCTCTGAAAAGTGCATCCCAGGCAGGGTGCGGGTCTCCTGGGCACGAATAAAGCCCGATGCCCCGTGGGTGATGTTGGCCCTGGCCACTCAAGGCACTCACCCAAGCCAGAGAGGGTGCACTCTGGCTGGGGAAGCAGATTCAATCTCTGCTGTGGTGGAGCTCTGGAAAAACGCGAAACCTCCAGGAAAAGACGGCCCGGTTTCTCTGAAAAGTGCATCCCAGGCAGGGTGCGGGTCTCATGGGCACGAATAAAGCCCGATGCCCGTGGGTGATGTTGGCCCTGGCCACTCAAGGCACTCACCCAAGCCAGAGAGGGTGCACTCTGGCTGGGGAAACAGATTCAATCTCTGCTGTGGTGGAGCTCTGAAAAAAAAAAAACGCGAAACCTCCAGGAAAAGACGGCCCGGTTTCTCTGAAAAGTGCATCCCAGGCAGGGTGCGGGTCTCATGGGCACGAATAAAGCCCGATGCCCGTGGGTGATGTTGGCCCTGGCCACTCAAGGCACTCACCCAAGCCAGAGAGGGTGCACTCTGGCTGGGGAAGCAGATTCAATCTCTGCTGTGGTGGAGCTCTGAAAAAAAAAAAAAACGCGAAACCTCCAGGAAAAGACGGCCCGATTTCTCTGAAAA
>NW_028297355.1:5000-9335 GCF_988280905.1 Pimephales promelas | reverse complement strand
ATACCCCCGAGTGTGGAGCCCCAACTCGGCTTACTTTTCGAGTTACACCCGGTCAAAGCTGGACAGGAAGTGGCCGTATCTCGGGACCGGAAGGTCCCCGTGGCTCGGGACGGCGGGAGGAGCAAGGTCCCCGAGAGCGGGCCCCGCACCCGCCGCCGCGAGCCGCTGGGACCTCCCGGTCCCGAGATGGGCCCCGTTACGCGCGGGCGACTTTCGGAGAAAACGGCCCGTATCTCGGAGAGGGGAGGTCCCAGCGGCTCGCCCTTTCGGGTGTCGGGGGCTCCCCACGGGCCCTCTCGGACCCCGCCTGCCCCGGGCCCCTGGGACCTTTCCTTCCCGGGCGCCCCCCCGACACGTCGGGCCCCTTTTCTCCGGGACCCGGGGGCCCCGGAGCTCGGGGGCGGGCTCTTTGCGAGGGGCCCGCCGGGACGCCACACTTGACCCGAGTCCGGTGTCTCTGGGCCGCCGGGTCCCCGAGCTACGGGCGTTCGAATTCGGGGCCCGAAAATCCCTCAAAGTCCGAAAACGTGCAGTGGGCGGGGACTTCCGGGGCCCCGGAGGCTCTGACGGCACACCCAGGGAGGTGCACCGTCCTCGGGCACGGCCAGGTGGCCCCCCCGGGGTCCTGGAAGTCCCCCCGCCCCCCGGAGACACCCACACCCACACCCACCCACCCACCGGACGGGAAGATTCCGTTTTTCGCCGATATCTCGAAAACGGCCGGGCGAAAAAATTTCAAACTCGGGTCTTCCGTAGGCCTCGGGGGGCCCTATCCAAAGAGGCCACCCGCGTCCCCGGGGGCCTCGGGGTCAGGGAGTTAGGCCCGGTCAAAGGCGCGGCGTTTTTGGCTTATATCTCGCGAACCCCCGGGCCAATCTTCCCCAAACTCGAATCGACCGTAGTGCCGGACGGGGCCTTTCGAAAGAGCCCACCCACGAGGTCCAACTCGCCCGGGTCCCCGAGTTATAGCCGTTCAAAGTCGGGGGTCCCGGCGAACGGCGATCCGGTAGGGGGCGTCCCCGGGGCCCGCCGCCGCCCTGGTTCGAGCGAGGGCCCCCGTGGGACCTCGCCACCCAAATTTGAGCTCTCTGGGCCTTCGCGTCGCGGAGATACGGGCGATTTTCTCCCGGGATCGTGACGTCATCGGCGGGCGCCATTTCAGAGCGCGGCCGAGGGTTTTCGGCCGATATCTCCGCGAATACTCGACCAAAAACGACGAAACGCATATGGACGCGTTCAGCTCGGCG
The DNA here is from genome assembly GCF_988280905.1 of Pimephales promelas. Taxonomy (NCBI): domain Eukaryota; kingdom Metazoa; phylum Chordata; class Actinopteri; order Cypriniformes; family Leuciscidae; genus Pimephales; species Pimephales promelas. Next base: position 8,088 of record NW_028297355.1, on the reverse strand, counting down.
AGACGGTTCGAATGAGCCCGGCCTCGGCCGGGCACGTCGAGTTTTCGGCGAGATATTTGCGTTTTTCCGCTTCCGGGGCGCTTTGGGGGCCCGTATCTCGGGCCCCCGGGGGCCCACGGGGCTGGGGGCGGTCTCATTCGAAAGGTCTCGTCCCGTTCTCCAGCCGACAAAAATTTGGCGTCGATCGGAGCCGCCTTCGGAGAGCTACGGTCGTTTGAAGCCCCGTGCGGTGGGGTTACCGTCCTTCAAACAGCCGCCGCTCGCAGGGGGAGTCCCGGGGAGGCATGGTTGCCTGTATGACTTGGGCTTAGAGCACCCAGCCCCGCGCTCCTGGAGGAACCTCCGGTGCACAGGGTCTGCTGCAACCAGCCACGTGGGTTCTGAGGGGTAGGGGAGCGTGCGCTCTCCTCCCCGGGCGGGCGGCCGGGCCCTGGGGGCTCGCGCCTCCACGGAGGGACCTCGCTCCCGGGGCTTCGTCCCCGGGGCTCGGGGACTCCGTGGCGGCTCGGCCCCCGGGGTTCGACCCCGCTCGCTCGCTCCAAAACCCAAGTCCAAAACGTGGGGTTGCACGGGAGCTCCGGGCGCGACGGGTCTCCACGCACGGCCCCGGGGAGGGAGCTCCGACCCGGGCCGGAGGCAGATTCGCCCCCCGCCCCCCGGCTGTCCGCCCGGAGCCGAGACGGTCCTAAAACGGGCCTTGGGGGTGATGTAGAAGGGTAACGCTCACACAACCAGGACTCACACAAACCGATCTGCATCCCAGGCAGGGTGCGGGTCTCCTGGGCACGAATAAAGCCCGATGCCCCGTGGGTGATGTTGGCCCTGGCCACTCAAGGCACTCACCCAAGCCAGAGAGGGTGCACTCTGGCTGGGGAAGCAGATTCAATCTCTGCTGTGGTGGAGCTCTGGAAAAACGCCAAACCTCCAGGAAAAGACGGCCCGGTTTCTCTGAAAAGTGCATCCCAGGCAGGGTGCGGGTCTCATGGGCACGAATAAAGCCCGATGCCCGTGGGTGATGTTGGCCCTGGCCACTCAAGGCACTCACCCAAGCCAGAGAGGGTGCACTCTGGCTGGGGAAGCAGATTCAATCTCTGCTGTGGTGGAGCTCTGGAAAAAACGCGAAACCTCCAGGAAAAGACGGCCCGATTTCTCTGAAAAGTGCATCCCAGGCAGGGTGCGGGTCTCCTGGGCACGAATAAAGCCCGATGCCCCGTGGGTGATGTTGGCCCTGGCCACTCAAGGCACTCACCCAAGCCAGAGAGGGTGCACTCTGGCTGGGGAAGCAGATTCAATCTCTGCTGTGGTGGAGCTCTGGAAAAACGCGAAACCTCCAGGAAAAGACGGCCCGGTTTCTCTGAAAAGTGCATCCCAGGCAGGGTGCGGGTCTCATGGGCACGAATAAAGCCCGATGCCCGTGGGTGATGTTGGCCCTGGCCACTCAAGGCACTCACCCAAGCCAGAGAGGGTGCACTCTGGCTGGGGAAACAGATTCAATCTCTGCTGTGGTGGAGCTCTGAAAAAAAAAAAACGCGAAACCTCCAGGAAAAGACGGCCCGGTTTCTCTGAAAAGTGCATCCCAGGCAGGGTGCGGGTCTCATGGGCACGAATAAAGCCCGATGCCCGTGGGTGATGTTGGCCCTGGCCACTCAAGGCACTCACCCAAGCCAGAGAGGGTGCACTCTGGCTGGGGAAGCAGATTCAATCTCTGCTGTGGTGGAGCTCTGAAAAAAAAAAAAAACGCGAAACCTCCAGGAAAAGACGGCCCGATTTCTCTGAAAAGTGCATCCCAGGCAGGGTGCGGGGTCTCCTGGGCACGAATAAAGCCCGATGCCCACCTTGAAACGGAGCCTGGGCTCGACTCTGAAGTCCAGATCTCGAAAAACGACAGAGTCCAAAAAGGTGCGGTGGCTCCAAACCTCCATGCCCTCAGACCTCCCTGGCCAGCCCAGGGAGGGTGGCCCGTCCTGGGCCAGACTCAGATTTCCCCCGCCACCCCTGGAGCTCCGCCTGGAGCGAAGACGGTCCTAAAACGGACCATGGGGCTCTTGTAGAGGATGAGGGAGGGAGAGAGGGGCCTTCAGAGAGCCCCTTGGCCGGCTTGACTCTGGAGTCGAATTTGGAAAAATAGACAAAGTCCATAAACGTGCTGTTGGTTCGGACCTCCAGGGCACTCAAGGCACTCACCCAAGCCAGAGAGGGTGCACTCTGGCTGGGGAAGAGGATTCAATCTCTGCTGTGGTGGAGCTCTGAAAAACACGAGAACCTCCAGGAAAAGGCGGCCCGGTTTCTCTGAAAAGTGCATCCCAGGCAGGGTGCGGGTCTCCTGGGCAAGAACGAAGCCCAATGCCCACCTTGAAACGGAGCCTGGGCTCGACTCTGAAGCCCAGATCTCGAAAAACGACAGAGTACAAAAAATGTGCGGTGGCTCCAAACCTCCATGCCCTCAGACCTCCCTGGCCAGCCCAGGGAGGGTGGCCCGTCCTGGGCCAGATTCAGATTCGCCCGCCACCCCTGGAGCTCCGCCTGGAGCGAAGACGGTCCTAAAACGGGCCTTCGGGGATGTATGAGAGAGGGGAAGCGTGGTGGTGGCAAACACAGAGGACCCCCTACCAGCGATCAGACCGTCGTGAGTCCCACTCAGAGTCACTCTGGGTGGGCATGTAAAAATCCAGATTACGCCGCGCTGGAGCTCTGGAAGTTACGAGACCTCCAGGAAAAGACAGGCTGGTTTTCTGAAAAGTGCACCCCAGGCAGGGTGCATCTTTTCCTGGGCACGAGCCCAGCGCACATGGTGTGGTGGTCCGGCTCTGGTGCCAAAGTTTGGGGGAAAAAATAGACAGAGTCCAATAACGTGGTGTGGTTCCAAAGCTCCATGCCCTCAGACCTCCCTGGCCAGCCCAGGGAGGGTGGCCCGTCCTGGGCCAGATTCAGATTTGCCCGCCACCCCTGGAGCTCCGCCTGGAGCGAAGACGGTCCTAAAACGGGCCTTCGGGGATGTATGAGAGAGGGGGAAGCGTGGTGGTGGCAAACACAGAGGACCCCTACCAGCGATCAGACCGTCGTGAGTCCCACTCAGACTCACTCTGGG
>NW_028297353.1:0-9621 GCF_988280905.1 Pimephales promelas | reverse complement strand
TTCAAATAGCCCAATTTTGGCAGCAGATTTCGCTTACGGCCATACCACCTTGAGAACGCCCGAACTCGTCTGATCTCGGAAGCTAAGCAGGGTCGGGCCTGGTTAGTACTTGGATGGGAGACCGCCTGGGAATACCAGGTGCTGTAAGCTTTATGTAGTTTACTACCCTAATGTTCTAACCATTCAAATAGCCCAATTTTGGCAGCAGATTTCGCTTACGGCCATACCACCTTGAGAACGCCCGAACTCGTCTGATCTCGGAAGCTAAGCAGGGTCGGGCCTGGTTAGTACTTGGATGGGAGACCGCCTGGGAATACCAGGTGCTGTAAGCTTTATGTAGTTTACTACCCTAATGTTCTAACCATTCAAATAGCCCAATTTTGGCAGCAGATTTCGCTTACGGCCATACCACCTTGAGAACGCCCGAACTCGTCTGATCTCGGAAGCTAAGCAGGGTCGGGCCTGGTTAGTACTTGGATGGGAGACCGCCTGGGAATACCAGGTGCTGTAAGCTTTATGTAGTTTACAACCCTAATGTTCTAACCATTCAAATAGCCCAATTTTGGCAACAGATTTCGCTTACGGCCATACCACCTTGAGAACGCCCGAACTCGTCTGATCTCGGAAGCTAAGCAGGGTCGGGCCTGGTTAGTACTTGGATGGGAGACCGCCTGGGAATACCAGGTGCTGTAAGCTTTATTGTTTAAAAAAAAAAAAAAAAAAAAAGAGTCAATGAAATGTTTCAAAAATCCTAAATTGTCTTTTTTCCCCTCAAAATTCCTGAAATAGTCTCTCAGTTTCTTCAGAAAGCCTGAAAGAGTCTCTTTTTTTTCTTCTTCAAATAGCCCAATTTTGGCAGCAGATTTCGCTTACGGCCATACCACCTTGAGAACGCCCGAACTCGTCTGATCTCGGAAGCTAAGCAGGGTCGGGCCTGGTTAGTACTTGGATGGGAGACCGCCTGGGAATACCAGGTGCTGTAAGCTTTATGTAGTTTACTACCCTAATGTTCTAACCATTCAAATAGCCCAATTTTGGCAGCAGATTTCGCTTACGGCCATACCACCTTGAGAACGCCCGAACTCGTCTGATCTCGGAAGCTAAGCAGGGTCGGGCCTGGTTAGTACTTGGATGGGAGACCGCCTGGGAATACCAGGTGCTGTAAGCTTTATGTAGTTTACTACCCTAATGTTCTAACCATTCAAATAGCCCAATTTTGGCAGCAGATTTCGCTTACGGCCATACCACCTTGAGAACGCCCGAACTCGTCTGATCTCGGAAGCTAAGCAGGGTCGGGCCTGGTTAGTACTTGGATGGGAGACCGCCTGGGAATACCAGGTGCTGTAAGCTTTATGTAGTTTACTACCCTAATGTTCTAACCATTCAAATAGCCCAATTTTGGCAGCAGATTTCGCTTACGGCCATACCACCTTGAGAACGCCCGAACTCGTCTGATCTCGGAAGCTAAGCAGGGTCGGGCCTGGTTAGTACTTGGATGGGAGACCGCCTGGGAATACCAGGTGCTGTAAGCTTTATGTAGTTTACTACCCTAATGTTCTAACCATTCAAATAGCCCAATTTTGGCAGCAGATTTCGCTTACGGCCATACCACCTTGAGAACGCCCGAACTCGTCTGATCTCGGAAGCTAAGCAGGGTCGGGCCTGGTTAGTACTTGGATGGGAGACCGCCTGGGAATACCAGGTGCTGTAAGCTTTATGTAGTTTACAACCCTAATGTTCTAACCATTCAAATAGCCCAATTTTGGCTGCAGATTTCGCTTACGGCCATACCACCTTGAGAACGCCCGAACTCGTCTGATCTCGGAAGCTAAGCAGGGTCGGGCCTGGTTAGTACTTGGATGGGAGACCGCCTGGGAATACCAGGTGCTGTAAGCTTTATTGTTTAAAAAAAAAAAAAAAAAAAAAGAGTCAATGAAATGTTTCAAAAATCCTAAATTGTCTTTTTTCCCCTCAAAATTCCTGAAATAGTCTCTCAGTTTCTTCAGAAAGCCTGAAAGAGTCATGTTCTAACCATTCAAATAGCCCAATTTTGGCAGCAGATTTCGCTTACGGCCATACCACCTTGAGAACGCCCGAACTCGTCTGATCTCGGAAGCTAAGCAGGGTCGGGCCTGGTTAGTACTTGGATGGGAGACCGCCTGGGAATACCAGGTGCTGTAAGCTTTATGTAGTTTACTACCCTAATGTTCTAACCATTCAAATAGCCCAATTTTGGCAGCAGATTTCGCTTACGGCCATACCACCTTGAGAACGCCCGAACTCGTCTGATCTCGGAAGCTAAGCAGGGTCGGGCCTGGTTAGTACTTGGATGGGAGACCGCCTGGGAATACCAGGTGCTGTAAGCTTTATATAGTTTACTACCCTAATGTTCTAACCATTCAAATAGCCCAATTTTGGCAGCAGATTTCGCTTACGGCCATACCACCTTGAGAACGCCCGAACTCGTCTGATCTCGGAAGCTAAGCAGGGTCGGGCCTGGTTAGTACTTGGATGGGAGACCGCCTGGGAATACCAGGTGCTGTAAGCTTTATATAGTTTACTACCCTAATGTTCTAACCATTCAAATAGCCCAATTTTGGCAGCAGATTTCGCTTACGGCCATACCACCTTGAGAACGCCCGAACTCGTCTGATCTCGGAAGCTAAGCAGGGTCGGGCCTGGTTAGTACTTGGATGGGAGACCGCCTGGGAATACCAGGTGCTGTAAGCTTTATATAGTTTACTACCCTAATGTTCTAACCATTCAAATAGCCCAATTTTGGCAGCAGATTTCGCTTACGGCCATACCACCTTGAGAACGCCCGAACTCGTCTGATCTCGGAAGCTAAGCAGGGTCGGGCCTGGTTAGTACTTGGATGGGAGACCGCCTGGGAATACCAGGTGCTGTAAGCTTTATATAGTTTACTACCCTAATGTTCTAACCATTCAAATAGCCCAATTTTGGCAGCAGATTTCGCTTACGGCCATACCACCTTGAGAACGCCCGAACTCGTCTGATCTCGGAAGCTAAGCAGGGTCGGGCCTGGTTAGTACTTGGATGGGAGACCGCCTGGGAATACCAGGTGCTGTAAGCTTTATTGTTTAAAAAAAAAAAAAAAAAAAAAAGAGTCAATGAAATGTTTCAAAAATCCTAAATTGTATTTTTTCCCTCAAAATTCCTGAAATAGTCTCTCAGTTTCTTCAGAAAGCCTGAAAGAGTCTCTTTTTTTTCTTCTTCAAATAGCCCAATTTTGGCTGCAGATTTCGCTTACGGCCATACCACCTTGAGAACGCCCGAACTCGTCTGATCTCGGAAGCTAAGCAGGGTCGGGCCTGGTTAGTACTTGGATGGGAGACCGCCTGGGAATACCAGGTGCTGTAAGCTTTATGTAGTTTACTACCCTAATGTTCTAACCATTCAAATAGCCCAATTTTGGCAGCAGATTTCGCTTACGGCCATACCACCTTGAGAACGCCCGAACTCGTCTGATCTCGGAAGCTAAGCAGGGTCGGGCCTGGTTAGTACTTGGATGGGAGACCGCCTGGGAATACCAGGTGCTGTAAGCTTTATATAGTTTACTACCCTAATGTTCTAACCATTCAAATAGCCCAATTTTGGCAGCAGATTTCGCTTACGGCCATACCACCTTGAGAACGCCCGAACTCGTCTGATCTCGGAAGCTAAGCAGGGTCGGGCCTGGTTAGTACTTGGATGGGAGACCGCCTGGGAATACCAGGTGCTGTAAGCTTTATATAGTTTACTACCCTAATGTTCTAACCATTCAAATAGCCCAATTTTGGCAGCAGATTTCGCTTACGGCCATACCACCTTGAGAACGCCCGAACTCGTCTGATCTCGGAAGCTAAGCAGGGTCGGGCCTGGTTAGTACTTGGATGGGAGACCGCCTGGGAATACCAGGTGCTGTAAGCTTTATATAGTTTACTACCCTAATGTTCTAACCATTCAAATAGCCCAATTTTGGCAGCAGATTTCGCTTACGGCCATACCACCTTGAGAACGCCCGAACTCGTCTGATCTCGGAAGCTAAGCAGGGTCGGGCCTGGTTAGTACTTGGATGGGAGACCGCCTGGGAATACCAGGTGCTGTAAGCTTTATATAGTTTACTACCCTAATGTTCTAACCATTCAAATAGCCCAATTTTGGCAGCAGATTTCGCTTACGGCCATACCACCTTGAGAACGCCCGAACTCGTCTGATCTCGGAAGCTAAGCAGGGTCGGGCCTGGTTAGTACTTGGATGGGAGCCGCCTGGGAATACCAGGTGCTGTAAGCTTTATTGTTTAAAAAAAAAAAAAAAAAAAAAGAGTCAATGAAATGGTTCAAAAATCCTAAATTGTCTTTTTTCCCCTCGAAATGCCTGAAATATTCTCTGAGTTTCTTCAGAAAGCCTGAAAGAGTCTCTTTTTTTTCTTCTTCAAATAGCCCAATTTTGGCAGCAGATTTCGCTTACGGCCATACCACCTTGAGAACGCCCGAACTCGTCTGATCTCGGAAGCTAAGCAGGGTCGGGCCTGGTTAGTACTTGGATGGGAGACCGCCTGGGAATACCAGGTGCTGTAAGCTTTATATAGTTTACTACCCTAATGTTCTAACCATTCAAATAGCCCAATTTTGGCAGCAGATTTCGCTTACGGCCATACCACCTTGAGAACGCCCGAACTCGTCTGATCTCGGAAGCTAAGCAGGGTCGGGCCTGGTTAGTACTTGGATGGGAGACCGCCTGGGAATACCAGGTGCTGTAAGCTTTATATAGTTTACTACCCTAATGTTCTAACCATTCAAATAGCCCAATTTTGGCAGCAGATTTCGCTTACGGCCATACCACCTTGAGAACGCCCGAACTCGTCTGATCTCGGAAGCTAAGCAGGGTCGGGCCTGGTTAGTACTTGGATGGGAGACCGCCTGGGAATACCAGGTGCTGTAAGCTTTATATAGTTTACTACCCTAATGTTCTAACCATTCAAATAGCCCAATTTTGGCAGCAGATTTCGCTTACGGCCATACCACCTTGAGAACGCCCGAACTCGTCTGATCTCGGAAGCTAAGCAGGGTCGGGCCTGGTTAGTACTTGGATGGGAGACCGCCTGGGAATACCAGGTGCTGTAAGCTTTATATAGTTTACTACCCTAATGTTCTAACCATTCAAATAGCCCAATTTTGGCAGCAGATTTCGCTTACGGCCATACCACCTTGAGAACGCCCGAACTCGTCTGATCTCGGAAGCTAAGCAGGGTCGGGCCTGGTTAGTACTTGGATGGGAGACCGCCTGGGAATACCAGGTGCTGTAAGCTTTATATAGTTTACTACCCTAATGTTCTAACCATTCAAATAGCCCAATTTTGGCAGCAGATTTCGCTTACGGCCATACCACCTTGAGAACGCCCGAACTCGTCTGATCTCGGAAGCTAAGCAGGGTCGGGCCTGGTTAGTACTTGGATGGGAGACCGCCTGGGAATACCAGGTGCTGTAAGCTTTATATAGTTTACTACCCTAATGTTCTAACCATTCAAATAGCCCAATTTTGGCAGCAGATTTCGCTTACGGCCATACCACCTTGAGAACGCCCGAACTCGTCTGATCTCGGAAGCTAAGCAGGGTCGGGCCTGGTTAGTACTTGGATGGGAGACCGCCTGGGAATACCAGGTGCTGTAAGCTTTATATAGTTTACTACCCTAATGTTCTAACCATTCAAATAGCCCAATTTTGGCAGCAGATTTCGCTTACGGCCATACCACCTTGAGAACGCCCGAACTCGTCTGATCTCGGAAGCTAAGCAGGGTCGGGCCTGGTTAGTACTTGGATGGGAGACCGCCTGGGAATACCAGGTGCTGTAAGCTTTATATAGTTTACTACCCTAATGTTCTAACCATTCAAATAGCCCAATTTTGGCAGCAGATTTCGCTTACGGCCATACCACCTTGAGAACGCCCGAACTCGTCTGATCTCGGAAGCTAAGCAGGGTCGGGCCTGGTTAGTACTTGGATGGGAGACCGCCTGGGAATACCAGGTGCTGTAAGCTTTATATAGTTTACTACCCTAATGTTCTAACCATTCAAATAGCCCAATTTTGGCAGCAGATTTCGCTTACGGCCATACCACCTTGAGAACGCCCGAACTCGTCTGATCTCGGAAGCTAAGCAGGGTCGGGCCTGGTTAGTACTTGGATGGGAGACCGCCTGGGAATACCAGGTGCTGTAAGCTTTATTGTTTAAAAAAAAAAAAAAAAAAAAAGAGTGAATGAAATGGTTCAAAAATCCTAAATTGTCTTTTTTCCCCTCGAAATGCCTGAAATATTCTCTGAGTTTCTTCAGAAAGCCTGAAAGAGTCTCTTTTTTTTCTTCTTCAAATAGCCCAATTTTGGCAGCGGATTTCGCTTACGGCCATACCACCTTGAGAACGCCCGAACTCGTCTGATCTCGGAAGCTAAGCAGGGTCGGGCCTGGTTAGTACTTGAATGGGAGACCGCCTGGGAATACCAGGTGCTGTAAGCTTTATATAGTTTACTACCCTAATGTTCTAACCATTCAAATAGCCCAATTTTGGCAGCAGATTTCGCTTACGGCCATACCACCTTGAGAACGCCCGAACTCGTCTGATCTCGGAAGCTAAGCAGGGTCGGGCCTGGTTAGTACTTGGATGGGAGACCGCCTGGGAATACCAGGTGCTGTAAGCTTTATATAGTTTACTACCCTAATGTTCTAACCATTCAAATAGCCCAATTTTGGCAGCAGATTTCGCTTACGGCCATACCACCTTGAGAACGCCCGAACTCGTCTGATCTCGGAAGCTAAGCAGGGTCGGGCCTGGTTAGTACTTGGATGGGAGACCGCCTGGGAATACCAGGTGCTGTAAGCTTTATATAGTTTACTACCCTAATGTTCTAACCATTCAAATAGCCCAATTTTGGCAGCAGATTTCGCTTACGGCCATACCACCTTGAGAACGCCCGAACTCGTCTGATCTCGGAAGCTAAGCAGGGTCGGGCCTGGTTAGTACTTGGATGGGAGACCGCCTGGGAATACCAGGTGCTGTAAGCTTTATATAGTTTACTACCCTAATGTTCTAACCATTCAAATAGCCCAATTTTGGCAGCAGATTTCGCTTACGGCCATACCACCTTGAGAACGCCCGAACTCGTCTGATCTCGGAAGCTAAGCAGGGTCGGGCCTGGTTAGTACTTGGATGGGAGACCGCCTGGGAATACCAGGTGCTGTAAGCTTTATATAGTTTACTACCCTAATGTTCTAACCATTCAAATAGCCCAATTTTGGCAGCAGATTTCGCTTACGGCCATACCACCTTGAGAACGCCCGAACTCGTCTGATCTCGGAAGCTAAGCAGGGTCGGGCCTGGTTAGTACTTGGATGGGAGACCGCCTGGGAATACCAGGTGCTGTAAGCTTTATATAGTTTACTACCCTAATGTTCTAACCATTCAAATAGCCCAATTTTGGCAGCAGATTTCGCTTACGGCCATACCACCTTGAGAACGCCCGAACTCGTCTGATCTCGGAAGCTAAGCAGGGTCGGGCCTGGTTAGTACTTGGATGGGAGACCGCCTGGGAATACCAGGTGCTGTAAGCTTTATATAGTTTACTACCCTAATGTTCTAACCATTCAAATAGCCCAATTTTGGCAGCAGATTTCGCTTACGGCCATACCACCTTGAGAACGCCCGAACTCGTCTGATCTCGGAAGCTAAGCAGGGTCGGGCCTGGTTAGTACTTGGATGGGAGACCGCCTGGGAATACCAGGTGCTGTAAGCTTTATATAGTTTACTACCCTAATGTTCTAACCATTCAAATAGCCCAATTTTGGCAGCAGATTTCGCTTACGGCCATACCACCTTGAGAACGCCCGAACTCGTCTGATCTCGGAAGCTAAGCAGGGTCGGGCCTGGTTAGTACTTGGATGGGAGACCGCCTGGGAATACCAGGTGCTGTAAGCTTTATATAGTTTACTACCCTAATGTTCTAACCATTCAAATAGCCCAATTTTGGCAGCAGATTTCGCTTACGGCCATACCACCTTGAGAACGCCCGAACTCGTCTGATCTCGGAAGCTAAGCAGGGTCGGGCCTGGTTAGTACTTGGATGGGAGACCGCCTGGGAATACCAGGTGCTGTAAGCTTTATTGTTTAAAAAAAAAAAAAAAAAAAAAGAGTCAATGAAATGGTTCAAAAATCCTAAATTGTCTTTTTTCCCCTCGAAATGCCTGAAATATTCTCTGAGTTTCTTCAGAAAGCCTGAAAGAGTCTCTTTTTTTTTCTTCTTCAAATAGCCCAATTTTGGCAGCGGATTTCGCTTACGGCCATACCACCTTGAGAACGCCCGAACTCGTCTGATCTCGGAAGCTAAGCAGGGTCGGGCCTGGTTAGTACTTGAATGGGAGACCGCCTGGGAATACCAGGTGCTGTAAGCTTTATATAGTTTACTACCCTAATGTTCTAACCATTCAAATAGCCCAATTTTGGCAGCAGATTTCGCTTACGGCCATACCACCTTGAGAACGCCCGAACTCGTCTGATCTCGGAAGCTAAGCAGGGTCGGGCCTGGTTAGTACTTGGATGGGAGACCGCCTGGGAATACCAGGTGCTGTAAGCTTTATATAGTTTACTACCCTAATGTTCTAACCATTCAAATAGCCCAATTTTGGCAGCAGATTTCGCTTACGGCCATACCACCTTGAGAACGCCCGAACTCGTCTGATCTCGGAAGCTAAGCAGGGTCGGGCCTGGTTAGTACTTGGATGGGAGACCGCCTGGGAATACCAGGTGCTGTAAGCTTTATATAGTTTACTACCCTAATGTTCTAACCATTCAAATAGCCCAATTTTGGCAGCAGATTTCGCTTACGGCCATACCACCTTGAGAACGCCCGAACTCGTCTGATCTCGGAAGCTAAGCAGGGTCGGGCCTGGTTAGTACTTGGATGGGAGACCGCCTGGGAATACCAGGTGCTGTAAGCTTTATATAGTTTACTACCCTAATGTTCTAACCATTCAAATAGCCCAATTTTGGCAGCAGATTTCGCTTACGGCCATACCACCTTGAGAACGCCCGAACTCGTCTGATCTCGGAAGCTAAGCAGGGTCGGGCCTGGTTAGTGCTTGGTGGGAGACCGCCTGGGAATACCAGGTGCTGTAAGCTTTATTGTTTAAAAAAAAAAAAAAAAAAAAAAGAGTCAATGAAATGGTTCAAAAATCCTAAATTGTCTTTTTTCCCCTCGAAATGCCTGAAATATTCTCTGAGTTTCTTCAGAAAGCCTGAAAGAGTCTCTTTTTTTTCTTCTTCAAATAGCCCAATTTTGGCAGCGGATTTCGCTTACGGCCATACCACCTTGAGAACGCCCGAACTCGTCTGATCTCGGAAGCTAAGCAGGGTCGGGCCTGGTTAGTACTTGAATGGGAGACCGCCTGGGAATACCAGGTGCTGTAAGCTTTATATAGTTTACTACCCTAATGTTCTAACCATTCAAATAGCCCAATTTTGGCAGCAGATTTCGCTTACGGCCATACCACCTTGAGAACGCCCGAACTCGTCTGATCTCGGAAGCTAAGCAGGGTCGGGCCTGGTTAGTACTTGGATGGGAGACCGCCTGGGA
>NW_028297352.1:7500-9622 GCF_988280905.1 Pimephales promelas | reverse complement strand
GCCCCAACTCGGCTTGGTTCCGGAGATATGGCCCTTTAAAGTTTCAACTTTGACCGGCTGTAACTCGAAAAGTAAGCCGAGTTGGGGCTCCACACTCGGGGGTATTGGGGGCCTCTAGGAGGGCCCCCCACGCCGGGTGTATGGGGCCCCAACTCGGCTTGGTTCCGGAGATATGCCCGTTTGAAGTTGCAACTTCTACCCAGTCTAATAATCCCAAAATAATAATTAAATAAAAAAAAAAAATAATAATAAAAATAAAAATAAGCCGAGTTGGGGCTCCACACTCTGGGCCTGGGGGGCACCACTAGGAGATCCCCCTGTGCCCAGAGCGTGGAGCCCCGAATCGGCTTTCCACACCACTCACACCGGTTTCTGACTACCTTAAGAGAGTCATTGTTAGTCGCGCAGTTTACCCGACTCTGGGAACCGGGGCTTTGGGCTTGGGGGAGACCCACCGCTCGCCCCCTAACACGTCGGGGGGGACCAGGGGGCACCCGCCTGGACCCCCTCAGCCCCACTTCGGAGAACCAGAACGCTGGCCAGGGACCCCCACGGCGGTTGAAGTTTGAACTTCTACCCGGTGCATCCCGAAAAATTGAAAAAAATAAAATAAAATAAGATTAAAATAATAATAATAATAATAATAATAATAATTTTTAAAAAATAAGCCGAGTTGGGGCTCCACACTCTGGGCCTGGGGTGGACCACTAGGAGATCCCCCTGTGCCCAGAGCATGGAGCCCCAACTCGGCTTTCCACACCACTCACACCGGTTCCTGCCTACCTTAAGAGAGTCAAAGTTACTCCCGCAGTTTACCCGACTCTGGGAACCGGGGCTTTGGGCTTGGGGGAGACCCACCGCTCGCCCCCTAACACGTCGGGGGGACCAGGGGGCACCCGCCTGGACCACCTCCTGCCCGACTCGGAGAACCAGAGCTCTGGCCAGGGACCCCCGCGGCGGTTGAAGTTTGAACTTCTACCCGGTGCATCCCGAAAAATTGAAAAAATAAAATAAGATAAAAAAAAATAAATAAAATAATAATAATTTTAAAAAAAATAAGCCGAGTTGGGGCTCCACACTCTGGGCCTGGGGTGGACCACTAGGAGATCCCCCTGTGCCCAGAGCATGGAGCCCCAACTCGGCTTTCCACACCACTCACACCGGTTCCTGCCTACCTTAAGAGAGTCAAAGTTACTCCCGCAGTTTACCCGACTCTGGGAACCGGGGCTTTGGGCTTGGGGGAGACCCACCGCTTGCCCCCTAACACGTCGGGGGGACCAGGGGGCACCCGCCTGGACCACCTCCTGCCCGACTCGGAGAACCAGAGCTCTGGCCAGGGACCCCCACCGCCGTACCCCCTCCTGCCCGACTCGGAGAACCAGAGCTCTGGCCAGGGACCCCCACCGCCGTACCCACTCCTGCCCGACTCGGAGAACCAGAGCCCTGGGCAGGGACCCCCACCGCCGTACACCCTCCTGCCCGACTCGGAGAACCAGAGCCCTGGGCAGGGACCCCCACCGCCGTACCCCCTCCTGCCCGACTCGGAGAACCAGAGCCCTGGGCAGGGTCCCCCACCGCCGTACCCCCTCCTGCCCGACTCGGAGAACCAGAGCCCTGGGCAGGGACCCCCACCGCCGTACACCCTCCTGCCCGACTCGGAGAACCAGAGCCCTGGGCAGGGACCCCCACCGCCGTACCCCCTCCTGCCCGACTCGGAGAACCAGAGCCCTGGGCAGGGACCCCCACCGCCGTACACCCTCCTGCCCGACTCGGAGAACCAGAGCCCTGGGCAGGGACCCCCACCGCCGTACACCCCTCTGCCCGACTCGGAGAACCAGAGCCCTGGGCAGGGACCCCCACCGCCGTACACCCCTCTGCCCGACTCGGAGAACCAGAGCTACAGCAAAGCCCTGGCCTCCACCCTCACCCGAGCACCGGCCGGACCCGGGGGTCCCACACTTAAGCCCGGGCATTACTGTCCCAGCCAGCCCGCGCGCCGAAAGAACCGAGCCACTGGTAACCCAAAATCGACTTAGGTTTTGGCCGGGTATTTTGCTTCCCCCGGTTCCCTAGGGCCGAGTGCCTCCGGCCTCTGCCCGACTCGGAGATCCAGAGCTCCGGG
>NW_028297352.1:0-2500 GCF_988280905.1 Pimephales promelas | reverse complement strand
GCCGACCGAGGCGGGTGAGAGCCTCCTCGCGCGGGCAGCGGTGGTTTTGAAGCACCGGCAGCCGCGGAGGAGGACACCCGGGTCCTCGGAGCGACGAGGCGCCGCCCTCCCCCGAGGGGAAGACGGAGGCCTCTCCCCGAAAAGGAGAGAGCGGGGAGACGGGACGAGGGGACGGTCTGCGTTTAGGAGGACGGAGGCGGCGAGGGCCTACGACGCTCCAGCCGCGGGGCCCGGAGGCTCCGATCGATAGCAAAGCGACCCTCAGACAGACGTAGCCCCGGGAGGAACCCGGGGCCGCAAAGTGCGTTCGAAGTGTCGATGATCAATGTGTCCTGCAATTCACATTAGTTCTCGCAGCTGGCTGCGTTCTTCATCGACTCACGAGCCGAGTGATCCACCGCTAAGAGTTGTACTCTTGGTTTTTTTGGTTTTTCGAGGCCGACCGACACAAACCGGGGAATTGGGGAAAAAAAAATGAGTGGTGGCGAGACCCGGACGGGCGCCCCCTCCCCCCCGGTCGAGGGATGGGGAGGAGGTCTTTAAACCCACGGCCCCCCCCACCGGGGGGAGACCTAACGGGTACCCGTCGGGGTTGCGACTCTCGCCACTCGTTTTTCACCGAAGGGGGTTCCGGGCCCGCCGGGGCGGACCCGAGGCGTCTGGTTTGTTTCGTTCCTGGGACTTCTGTGAGGCCCGGAGACCTGTAATGATCCTTCCGCAGGTTCACCTACGGAAACCTTGTTACGACTTTTACTATCTCTAGATGGTCAAGTTTGATCGTCTTCTCGACGCTCCGCCAGAACCCAGCGAGGAGCTCCGGCGGGGCCGATCCAAGGACCTCACTAAACCACCCAATCGGTAGTAGCGACGGGCGGTGTGTACAAAGGGCAGGGACTTAATCAACGCGAGCTTATGACCCGCGCTTACTGGGAATTCCTCGTTGATGGGAAACAGTTTCAATCCCCAGTCCCGATCACGAGCGGGGTTCAGCGGGTTACCCGCGCCTCTCGGCGCAGGGTAGGCACACGCTGATCCGCCCATTGTGGCGCGCGTGCAGCCCCGGACATCTAAGGGCATCACAGACCTGTTATTGCTCCATCTCGCGTGGCTGAACGCCACTTGTCCCTCTAAGAAGTTGGACGCCGACCGCTCGGGGCCGCGTAACTAGTTAGCATGCCGGAGTCTCGTTCGTTATCGGAATGAACCAGACAAATCGCTCCACCAACTAAGAACGGCCATGCACCACCACCCACAGAATCGAGAAAGAGCTATCAATCTGTCAATCCTTTCCGTGTCCGGGCCGGGTGAGCTTTCCCGTGTTGAGTCAAATTAAGCCGCAGGCTCCACTCCTGGTGGTGCCCTTCCGTCAATTCCTTTAAGTTTCAGCTTTGCAACCATACTCCCCCCGGAACCCAAAGACTCGTGGTTTCCCGCACGCTGCCCGGCGGGTCATGGGAATAACGCCGCCGGATCGCGGGTCGGCATCGTTTACGGTCGGAACTACGACGGTATCTGATCGTCTTCGAACCTCCGACTTTCGTTCTTGATTAATGAAAACATTCTTGGCAAATGCTTTCGCTCTCGTCCGTCTTGCGCCGGTCCAAGAATTTCACCTCTAGCGGCGCAATACGAATGCCCCCGGCCGTCCCTCTCAATCATGGCCCCGGGTTCCAGAAACCCACAAAATAGAACCGGAGTCCTATTCCATTATTCCTAGCTGCGGTATTCAGCGGCGACGGGCGGCCTGCTTTGAACACTCTAATTTTTTCAAAGTAAACGCTTCGGGCCCCGAGGACCGGACACCCAGTTAAGGGCATCCGGGGGGCGCCGTGAGGCAGGGGTCCGGGACAGGCGGTGGCTCGCCTCGCGGCGGACCGCCGGCCCGCTCCCGAGATCCAACTACGAGCTTTTTAACTGCAGCAACTTTAGTATACGCTATTGGAGCTGGAATTACCGCGGCTGCTGGCACCAGACTTGCCCTCCAATGGGTCCTCGCCCATGGGTTTAGGATACGCTCATTCCAATTACAGGGCCTCGAAAGAGACCTGTATTGTTATTTTTCGTCACTACCTCTCCGTGTCGGAAATGGGTAATTTGCGCGCCTGCTGCCTTCCTTGGATGTGGTAGCCGTTTCTCAGGCTCCCTCTCCGGAATCGAACCCTGATTCCCCGTTACCCGTGGTCACCATGGTAGGCGCCGAATGTACCATCGAAAGTTGATAGGGCAGACATTCGAATGAGTCGTCGCCGCCGCGGAGGGCGCGCGATCGGCCCGAGGTTATCTAGAGTCACCAAAGCGGCCGGGGCGGCCGGAGCCGCACCCGGATGGGTTTTGGATCTGATAAATGCACGCGTCCCCGACCCCCCGAGGGGAGCCGGGTCGGCGCTCGTTTGCATGTATTAGCTCTGGAATTGCCACAGTTATCCAAGTAGCGGGTGGAGCGATCAAAGGAACCATAACTGATTTAATGAGCCATTCGCAGTTTCACTGTACCGACCGT
>NW_028297351.1:0-2500 GCF_988280905.1 Pimephales promelas | reverse complement strand
ACCCCGAAGGCCCGTCTCAGGACCACCTCGGCACCGACGGGGGCTCCGCCAGGCAGACGCATTCGCTCGTGCCCGAAAACGAGGCGCTCTCCCCGGTCGCCAGCCGGGGGAGGTTCGTTAGCATTGGGAATCTCGTTCGCACGCAACAGCACGGACACTCGCCGTTTACCCAGACCGACCGTTCGACAAGCATATGCCTGGGGTGCACTTTTTCCATAAAACCAGCCCGTCTTTTCCTGGAGGTCTCGTACTTCCAGAGCTCCGACGGGGGCGCAGTCTGGATTTTATATGCCCACCCAGAGCGAGTCTGAGTGGGACTCACGACGGTCTGATCAATGGTAGGGGGTGCTCTGTGTTTTGCACCACCACACTTGCCCTCTTCCATACAGCCCCGAAGGCCCGTTTTAGGACCGTCTTCCCTCCAGGTCGAGCTCCAGGGGGTGTCGGGCGAATCTGACTCTGGCCCAGGACGGGGCCACCCTCCCTGGGCTGGCCAGGGAGGTCTGAGACCATGGAGCTTTGGAACCACACCACGTCATTGGACTTAGTCGATTTTACTCAAATTTTTTGGCACCAGAGCCGGACCCCGCCACGCGCGCCGGGCTCGTGCCCAGGAAAGACGCACCCTGCCTGGGGTGCACTTTACATAAAACCGGCCTGTCTTTTCCTGGAGGTCTCGTACTTCCAGAGCTCCGACGGGGGGGGCGTAGTCTGGATTTTATATGCCCACCCAGAGCGAGTCTGAGTGGGACTCACGACGGTCTGATCAATGGTAGGGGGTGCTCTGTGTTTTGCACCACCACACTTGCCCTCTTCCATACAGCCCCGAAGGCCCGTTTTAGGACCGTCTTCCCTCCAGGTCGAGCTCCAGGGGGTGTCGGGCGAATCTGACTCTGGCCCAGGACGGGCCACCCTCCCTGGGCTGGCCAGGGAGGTCTGAGACCATGGAGCTTTGAACCCACGTCACGCCATTGGACTTAGTCGATTTTTCTCAATTTTTTTGGCACCAGAGCCGGACCCCGCCACGTGCGCCGGGCTCGTGCCCAGGAAAGATGCACCCTGCCTGGGGTGCACTTTTCAGAAAACCAGCCTGTCTTTTCCTGGAGGTCTCGTACTTCCAGAGCTCCGACGGGGCGTAGTCTGGATTTTATATGCCCACCCAGAGTGAGTCTGAGTGGGACTCACGACGGTCTGATCGCTGGTAGGGGTCCTCTGTGTTTGCCACCACCACGCTTCCCCCTCTCTCATACATCCCCGAAGGCCCGTTTTAGGACCGTCTTCGCTCCAGGCGGAGCTCCAGGGGTGGCGGGCAAATCTGAATCTGGCCCAGGACGGGCCACCCTCCCTGGGCTGGCCAGGGAGGTCTGAGGGCATGGAGCTTTGGAACCACACCACGTTATTGGACTCTGTCTATTTTTTCCCCCAAACTTTGGCACCAGAGCCGGACCACCACACCATGTGCGCTGGGCTCGTGCCCAGGAAAAGATGCACCCTGCCTGGGGTGCACTTTTCAGAAAACCAGCCTGTCTTTTCCTGGAGGTCTCGTAACTTCCAGAGCTCCAGCGCGGCGTAATCTGGATTTTTACATGCCCACCCAGAGTGACTCTGAGTGGGACTCACGACGGTCTGATCGCTGGTAGGGGGTCCTCTGTGTTTGCCACCACCACGCTTCCCCTCTCTCATACATCCCCGAAGGCCCGTTTTAGGACCGTCTTCGCTCCAGGCGGAGCTCCAGGGGTGGCGGGCGAATCTGAATCTGGCCCAGGACGGGCCACCCTCCCTGGGCTGGCCAGGGAGGTCTGAGGGCATGGAGGTTTGGAGCCACCGCACATTTTTTGTACTCTGTCGTTTTTCGAGATCTGGGCTTCAGAGTCGAGCCCAGGCTCCGTTTCAAGGTGGGCATTGGGCTTCGTTCTTGCCCAGGAGACCCGCACCCTGCCTGGGATGCACTTTTCAGAGAAACCGGGCCGCCTTTTCCTGGAGGTTCTCGTGTTTTTCAGAGCTCCACCACAGCAGAGATTGAATCCTCTTCCCCAGCCAGAGTGCACCCTCTCTGGCTTGGGTGAGTGCCTTGAGTGCCCTGGAGGTCCGAACCAACAGCACGTTTATGGACTTTGTCTATTTTTCCAAATTCGACTCCAGAGTCAAGCCGGCCAAGGGGCTCTCTGAAGGCCCCTCTCTCCCTCCCTCATCCTCTACAAGAGCCCCATGGTCCGTTTTAGGACCGTCTTCGCTCCAGGCGGAGCTCCAGGGGTGGCGGGGGAAATCTGAGTCTGGCCCAGGACGGGCCACCCTCCCTGGGCTGGCCAGGGAGGTCTGAGGGCATGGAGGTTTGGAGCCACCGCACCTTTTTGGACTCTGTCGTTTTTCGAGATCTGGACTTCAGAGTCGAGCCCAGGCTCCGTTTCAAGGTGGGCATCGGGCTTTATTCGTGCCCAGGAGACCCCGCACCCTGCCTGGGATGCACTTTTCAGAGAAATCGGGCCGTCTTTTCCTGGAG
>NW_028297350.1:0-10676 GCF_988280905.1 Pimephales promelas | reverse complement strand
TAATTTATGGTAGTGGGGGACTGCGTTCGCGCTCTCCCCTGGACAACACTGGTTAAAAGGGCAGATTGTTAAAGCTCCACTTGAGGTTCTTTTGTTTTGTTTTTTTTCTCCACTTCTTCAATATCCAGAGGCAGTCCAGAGAGTTGAACTGCGGCGGTTGCTCGAGAGATACGAAACAGTCTAGGACCGGTCTGTGTGAGGAGGGTTTTCTTTTTTCTCCTCAATTCTTCAAATAGTCTCCAATATTTGACGGACGACTTAGTTCACAGCAGTTGTCCTGGAGGCAAAGTTGTTCGGAATGAGGAGTTCTATCATGTGGTATGAAAACATTGTGCACGTGTGAAACGTCACGTGATACACAGCCACCCATGTTGTGTTTTTTTCTGTTTACAGCGCCACCAAGTGGCCAGTCGCCGCATTCCTCTTCACGTGACCACGGGCTGAGCCCGTACACAGGTGTACCGAGTTGGGTGCAATTGTCTCATTCCGTTGGAGAGTTATAGCCGTTCAAGTAAAGCCCGCCTCGCCCACCCCCAACGTTTTGGCGTACCGTCGCCAACGTGGATGGAAATTCCAACTGTTTCCCGATCCCTGTTGGCAGTCAGACTCCAGAGAATCTTTCTGCACCGGTTTGGGTCAGATCGGGCAAAAAACCTAGGACTAGTGTGCAAAAGTAGGTTTTTCAGAAAATCCAAAATACCCGAAAATCTCGCCAGCGCGACCACCCAATCCGAGGCATGCATCTTGTTCGGCTCGAGCCAAGGATTCCGGTGATGTAAGACACTTGGGTCTGCGACCGACGGTCGAGGAGTTACGAGCCATTTCGTACTTTTGATCGCTGCAGCGCCACCTTGGGGCCGATCGGGGCGAGCCTTGGTGAGGTTGTAGTACCGGGCCGGTCCTACCATCCCTCAGAGTTTCAAGTCTCTACCACGGACGCTTTGGTCTGCCCGCTCACTTTTAAGGCGGAATGTTGATGATCCAAAATCCCAGGTTGCACTCCAGAGTGTCTTTGCTGTGCACTCTGTTGTGATCCATTTTCGGTGTCAACCAATCTGAGCTGAGCTTGTTTGCCGGCGACCTTAGACCCTCTCGCCGCGGCCCAGGTGGGCGTGGCCTTTGCCGGCTCCCCCGCCTCGGCGTCGCTGCGTCATCGCTTCTCGGCCTTTTGGCTAAGATCAAGTGTAGTATCTGTTCTTATCAGTTTAATATCTGATACGTGCCCTACCCGGGCACCACATATTAAATTGATTTTTGGTCCTGGGAGATGGAATAGGGGCTTGCTCCGTCCACTCCACGCATCGACCCGGTATTGCAGTACTTCTGGGAACGGTGCACCCTCCTAAAGTGTTCAATGAAAGAAATGTAGTGGTCTTGTGTGGCAGACGGTGATAATGGAGCTAGTGTGAGTGGGTGTTGTAGGTGATCATGTGCTATACTAGCCTGGGTAGAATTGTGGTGTAAAAACAAGACAAAAAGGAACCCCTGTTCCTCTGTCGGTTTAACATCTGATCCGTCCACTATTCGGGGACGGCGCATTATGTACATTTATGGCTCATGGAGCCGGATGCGGAGCGTGCAAAAAAAAAAAAAAAAAGCCCCTTTTTTGACTGGCAAACCGCTGGTGAGGATTGGGGAGAGGGACAGGGTGCTTCTGACTGAAGGCCTGGGAATTCATACTTACCTGGCAGGGGAGACACCATGATCAGGAAGGTGGTTCACCCAGGGCGAGGCTCGGCCATTGCACTCTGGGTTGTGCTGACCCCTGCGAATTCCCCAAATGTGGGAATCTCGACTGCATAATTTATGGTAGTGGGGGACTGCGTTCGCGCTCTCCCCTGGACAACACTGGTTAAAAGGGCAGATTGTTAAAGCTCCACTTGAGGTTCTTTTGTTTTGTTTTTTTTCTCCACTTCTTCAATATCCAGAGGCAGTCCAGAGAGTTGAACTGCGGCGGTTGCTCGAGAGATACGAAACAGTCTAGGACCGGTCTGTGTGGAGGGTTTTCTTTTTTCTCCTCAATTCTTCAAATAGTCTCCAATATTTGACGGACGACTTAGTTCACAGCAGTTGTCCTGGAGGCAAAGTTGTTCGGAATGAGGAGTTCTATCATGTGGTATGAAAACATTGTGCACGTGTGAAACGTCACGTGATACACAGCCACCCATGTTGTGTTTTTTTCTGTTTACAGCGCCACCAAGTGGCCAGTCGCCGCATTCCTCTTCACGTGACCACGGGCTGAGCCCGTACACAGGTGTACCGAGTTGGGTGCAATTGTCTCATTCCGTTGGAGAGTTATAGCCGTTCAAGTAAAGCCCGCCTCGCCCACCCCCAACGTTTTGGCGTACCGTCGCCAACGTGGATGGAAATTCCAACTGTTTCCCGATCCCTGTTGGCAGTCAGACTCCAGAGAATCTTTCTGCACCGGTTTGGGTCAGATCGGGCAAAAAACCTAGGACTAGTGTGCAAAAGTAGGTTTTTCAGAAAATCCAAAATACCCGAAAATCTCGCCAGCGCGACCACCCAATCCGAGGCATGCATCTTGTTCGGCTCGAGCCAAGGATTCCGGTGATGTAAGACACTTGGGTCTGCGACCGACGGTCGAGGAGTTACGAGCCATTTCGTACTTTTGATCGCTGCAGCGCCACCTTGGGGCCGATCGGGGCGAGCCTTGGTGAGGTTGTAGTACCGGGCCGGTCCTACCATCCCTCAGAGTTTCAAGTCTCTACCACGGACGCTTTGGTCTGCCCGCTCACTTTTAAGGCGGAATGTTGATGATCCAAAATCCCAGGTTGCACTCCAGAGTGTCTTTGCTGTGCACTCTGTTGTGATCCATTTTCGGTGTCAACCAATCTGAGCTGAGCTTGTTTGCCGGCGACCTTAGACCCTCTCGCCGCGGCCCAGGTGGGCGTGGCCTTTGCCGGCTCCCCCGCCTCGGCGTCGCTGCGTCATCGCTTCTCGGCCTTTTGGCTAAGATCAAGTGTAGTATCTGTTCTTATCAGTTTAATATCTGATACGTGCCCTACCCGGGCACCACATATTAAATTGATTTTTGGTCCTGGGAGATGGAATAGGGGCTTGCTCCGTCCACTCCACGCATCGACCCGGTATTGCAGTACTTCTGGGAACGGTGCACCCTCCTAAAGTGTTCAATGAAAGAAATGTAGTGGTCTTGTGTGGCAGACGGTGATAATGGAGCTAGTGTGAGTGGGTGTTGTAGGTGATCATGTGCTATACTAGCCTGGGTAGAATTGTGGTGTAAAAACAAGACAAAAAGGAACCCCTGTTCCTCTGTCGGTTTAACATCTGATCCGTCCACTATTCGGGGACGGCGCATTATGTACATTTATGGCTCATGGAGCCGGATGCGGAGCGTGCAAAAAAAAAAAAAAAAAGCCCCTTTTTTGACTGGCAAACCGCTGGTGAGGATTGGGGAGAGGGACAGGGTGCTTCTGACTGAAGGCCTGGGAATTCATACTTACCTGGCAGGGGAGACACCATGATCAGGAAGGTGGTTCACCCAGGGCGAGGCTCGGCCATTGCACTCTGGGTTGTGCTGACCCCTGCGAATTCCCCAAATGTGGGAATCTCGACTGCATAATTTATGGTAGTGGGGGACTGCGTTCGCGCTCTCCCCTGGACAACACTGGTTAAAAGGGCAGATTGTTAAAGCTCCACTTGAGGTTCTTTTGTTTTGTTTTTTTTCTCCACTTCTTCAATATCCAGAGGCAGTCCAGAGAGTTGAACTGCGGCGGTTGCTCGAGAGATACGAAACAGTCTAGGACCGGTCTGTGTGAGGAGGGTTTTCTTTTTTCTCCTCAATTCTTCAAATAGTCTCCAATATTTGACGGACGACTTAGTTCACAGCAGTTGTCCTGGAGGCAAAGTTGTTCGGAATGAGGAGTTCTATCATGTGGTATGAAAACATTGTGCACGTGTGAAACGTCACGTGATACACAGCCACCCATGTTGTGTTTTTTTCTGTTTACAGCGCCACCAAGTGGCCAGTCGCCGCATTCCTCTTCACGTGACCACGGGCTGAGCCCGTACACAGGTGTACCGAGTTGGGTGCAATTGTCTCATTCCGTTGGAGAGTTATAGCCGTTCAAGTAAAGCCCGCCTCGCCCACCCCCAACGTTTTGGCGTACCGTCGCCAACGTGGATGGAAATTCCAACTGTTTCCCGATCCCTGTTGGCAGTCAGACTCCAGAGAATCTTTCTGCACCGGTTTGGGTCAGATCGGGCAAAAAACCTAGGACTAGTGTGCAAAAGTAGGTTTTTCAGAAAATCCAAAATACCCGAAAATCTCGCCAGCGCGACCACCCAATCCGAGGCATGCATCTTGTTCGGCTCGAGCCAAGGATTCCGGTGATGTAAGACACTTGGGTCTGCGACCGACGGTCGAGGAGTTACGAGCCATTTCGTACTTTTGATCGCTGCAGCGCCACCTTGGGGCCGATCGGGGCGAGCCTTGGTGAGGTTGTAGTACCGGGCCGGTCCTACCATCCCTCAGAGTTTCAAGTCTCTACCACGGACGCTTTGGTCTGCCCGCTCACTTTTAAGGCGGAATGTTGATGATCCAAAATCCCAGGTTGCACTCCAGAGTGTCTTTGCTGTGCACTCTGTTGTGATCCATTTTCGGTGTCAACCAATCTGAGCTGAGCTTGTTTGCCGGCGACCTTAGACCCTCTCGCCGCGGCCCAGGTGGGCGTGGCCTTTGCCGGCTCCCCCGCCTCGGCGTCGCTGCGTCATCGCTTCTCGGCCTTTTGGCTAAGATCAAGTGTAGTATCTGTTCTTATCAGTTTAATATCTGATACGTGCCCTACCCGGGCACCACATATTAAATTGATTTTTGGTCCTGGGAGATGGAATAGGGGCTTGCTCCGTCCACTCCACGCATCGACCCGGTATTGCAGTACTTCTGGGAACGGTGCACCCTCCTAAAGTGTTCAATGAAAGAAATGTAGTGGTCTTGTGTGGCAGACGGTGATAATGGAGCTAGTGTGAGTGGGTGTTGTAGGTGATCATGTGCTATACTAGCCTGGGTAGAATTGTGGTGTAAAAACAAGACAAAAAGGAACCCCTGTTCCTCTGTCGGTTTAACATCTGATCCGTCCACTATTCGGGGACGGCGCATTATGTACATTTATGGCTCATGGAGCCGGATGCGGAGCGTGCAAAAAAAAAAAAAAAAAGCCCCTTTTTTGACTGGCAAACCGCTGGTGAGGATTGGGGAGAGGGACAGGGTGCTTCTGACTGAAGGCCTGGGAATTCATACTTACCTGGCAGGGGAGACACCATGATCAGGAAGGTGGTTCACCCAGGGCGAGGCTCGGCCATTGCACTCTGGGTTGTGCTGACCCCTGCGAATTCCCCAAATGTGGGAATCTCGACTGCATAATTTATGGTAGTGGGGGACTGCGTTCGCGCTCTCCCCTGGACAACACTGGTTAAAAGGGCAGATTGTTAAAGCTCCACTTGAGGTTCTTTTGTTTTGTTTTTTTTCTCCACTTCTTCAATATCCAGAGGCAGTCCAGAGAGTTGAACTGCGGCGGTTGCTCGAGAGATACGAAACAGTCTAGGACCGGTCTGTGTGAGGAGGGTTTTCTTTTTTCTCCTCAATTCTTCAAATAGTCTCCAATATTTGACGGACGACTTAGTTCACAGCAGTTGTCCTGGAGGCAAAGTTGTTCGGAATGAGGAGTTCTATCATGTGGTATGAAAACATTGTGCACGTGTGAAACGTCACGTGATACACAGCCACCCATGTTGTGTTTTTTTCTGTTTACAGCGCCACCAAGTGGCCAGTCGCCGCATTCCTCTTCACGTGACCACGGGCTGAGCCCGTACACAGGTGTACCGAGTTGGGTGCAATTGTCTCATTCCGTTGGAGAGTTATAGCCGTTCAAGTAAAGCCCGCCTCGCCCACCCCCAACGTTTTGGCGTACCGTCGCCAACGTGGATGGAAATTCCAACTGTTTCCCGATCCCTGTTGGCAGTCAGACTCCAGAGAATCTTTCTGCACCGGTTTGGGTCAGATCGGGCAAAAAACCTAGGACTAGTGTGCAAAAGTAGGTTTTTCAGAAAATCCAAAATACCCGAAAATCTCGCCAGCGCGACCACCCAATCCGAGGCATGCATCTTGTTCGGCTCGAGCCAAGGATTCCGGTGATGTAAGACACTTGGGTCTGCGACCGACGGTCGAGGAGTTACGAGCCATTTCGTACTTTTGATCGCTGCAGCGCCACCTTGGGGCCGATCGGGGCGAGCCTTGGTGAGGTTGTAGTACCGGGCCGGTCCTACCATCCCTCAGAGTTTCAAGTCTCTACCACGGACGCTTTGGTCTGCCCGCTCACTTTTAAGGCGGAATGTTGATGATCCAAAATCCCAGGTTGCACTCCAGAGTGTCTTTGCTGTGCACTCTGTTGTGATCCATTTTCGGTGTCAACCAATCTGAGCTGAGCTTGTTTGCCGGCGACCTTAGACCCTCTCGCCGCGGCCCAGGTGGGCGTGGCCTTTGCCGGCTCCCCCGCCTCGGCGTCGCTGCGTCATCGCTTCTCGGCCTTTTGGCTAAGATCAAGTGTAGTATCTGTTCTTATCAGTTTAATATCTGATACGTGCCCTACCCGGGCACCACATATTAAATTGATTTTTGGTCCTGGGAGATGGAATAGGGGCTTGCTCCGTCCACTCCACGCATCGACCCGGTATTGCAGTACTTCTGGGAACGGTGCACCCTCCTAAAGTGTTCAATGAAAGAAATGTAGTGGTCTTGTGTGGCAGACGGTGATAATGGAGCTAGTGTGAGTGGGTGTTGTAGGTGATCATGTGCTATACTAGCCTGGGTAGAATTGTGGTGTAAAAACAAGACAAAAAGGAACCCCTGTTCCTCTGTCGGTTTAACATCTGATCCGTCCACTATTCGGGGACGGCGCATTATGTACATTTATGGCTCATGGAGCCGGATGCGGAGCGTGCAAAAAAAAAAAAAAAAAGCCCCTTTTTTGACTGGCAAACCGCTGGTGAGGATTGGGGAGAGGGACAGGGTGCTTCTGACTGAAGGCCTGGGAATTCATACTTACCTGGCAGGGGAGACACCATGATCAGGAAGGTGGTTCACCCAGGGCGAGGCTCGGCCATTGCACTCTGGGTTGTGCTGACCCCTGCGAATTCCCCAAATGTGGGAATCTCGACTGCATAATTTATGGTAGTGGGGGACTGCGTTCGCGCTCTCCCCTGGACAACACTGGTTAAAAGGGCAGATTGTTAAAGCTCCACTTGAGGTTCTTTTGTTTTGTTTTTTTTCTCCACTTCTTCAATATCCAGAGGCAGTCCAGAGAGTTGAACTGCGGCGGTTGCTCGAGAGATACGAAACAGTCTAGGACCGGTCTGTGTGAGGAGGGTTTTCTTTTTTCCTCAATTCTTCAAATAGTCTCCAATATTTGACGGACGACTTAGTTCACAGCAGTTGTCCTGGAGGCAAAGTTGTTCGGAATGAGGAGTTCTATCATGTGGTATGAAAACATTGTGCACGTGTGAAACGTCACGTGATACACAGCCACCCATGTTGTGTTTTTTTCTGTTTACAGCGCCACCAAGTGGCCAGTCGCCGCATTCCTCTTCACGTGACCACGGGCTGAGCCCGTACACAGGTGTACCGAGTTGGGTGCAATTGTCTCATTCCGTTGGAGAGTTATAGCCGTTCAAGTAAAGCCCGCCTCGCCCACCCCCAACGTTTTGGCGTACCGTCGCCAACGTGGATGGAAATTCCAACTGTTTCCCGATCCCTGTTGGCAGTCAGACTCCAGAGAATCTTTCTGCACCGGTTTGGGTCAGATCGGGCAAAAAACCTAGGACTAGTGTGCAAAAGTAGGTTTTTCAGAAAATCCAAAATACCCGAAAATCTCGCCAGCGCGACCACCCAATCCGAGGCATGCATCTTGTTCGGCTCGAGCCAAGGATTCCGGTGATGTAAGACACTTGGGTCTGCGACCGACGGTCGAGGAGTTACGAGCCATTTCGTACTTTTGATCGCTGCAGCGCCACCTTGGGGCCGATCGGGGCGAGCCTTGGTGAGGTTGTAGTACCGGGCCGGTCCTACCATCCCTCAGAGTTTCAAGTCTCTACCACGGACGCTTTGGTCTGCCCGCTCACTTTTAAGGCGGAATGTTGATGATCCAAAATCCCAGGTTGCACTCCAGAGTGTCTTTGCTGTGCACTCTGTTGTGATCCATTTTCGGTGTCAACCAATCTGAGCTGAGCTTGTTTGCCGGCGACCTTAGACCCTCTCGCCGCGGCCCAGGTGGGCGTGGCCTTTGCCGGCTCCCCCGCCTCGGCGTCGCTGCGTCATCGCTTCTCGGCCTTTTGGCTAAGATCAAGTGTAGTATCTGTTCTTATCAGTTTAATATCTGATACGTGCCCTACCCGGGCACCACATATTAAATTGATTTTTGGTCCTGGGAGATGGAATAGGGGCTTGCTCCGTCCACTCCACGCATCGACCCGGTATTGCAGTACTTCTGGGAACGGTGCACCCTCCTAAAGTGTTCAATGAAAGAAATGTAGTGGTCTTGTGTGGCAGACGGTGATAATGGAGCTAGTGTGAGTGGGTGTTGTAGGTGATCATGTGCTATACTAGCCTGGGTAGAATTGTGGTGTAAAAACAAGACAAAAAGGAACCCCTGTTCCTCTGTCGGTTTAACATCTGATCCGTCCACTATTCGGGGACGGCGCATTATGTACATTTATGGCTCATGGAGCCGGATGCGGAGCGTGCAAAAAAAAAAAAAAAAAGCCCCTTTTTTGACTGGCAAACCGCTGGTGAGGATTGGGGAGAGGGACAGGGTGCTTCTGACTGAAGGCCTGGGAATTCATACTTACCTGGCAGGGGAGACACCATGATCAGGAAGGTGGTTCACCCAGGGCGAGGCTCGGCCATTGCACTCTGGGTTGTGCTGACCCCTGCGAATTCCCCAAATGTGGGAATCTCGACTGCATAATTTATGGTAGTGGGGGACTGCGTTCGCGCTCTCCCCTGGACAACACTGGTTAAAAGGGCAGATTGTTAAAGCTCCACTTGAGGTTCTTTTGTTTTGTTTTTTTTCTCCACTTCTTCAATATCCAGAGGCAGTCCAGAGAGTTGAACTGCGGCGGTTGCTCGAGAGATACGAAACAGTCTAGGACCGGTCTGTGTGAGGAGGGTTTTCTTTTTTCTCCTCAATTCTTCAAATAGTCTCCAATATTTGACGGACGACTTAGTTCACAGCAGTTGTCCTGGAGGCAAAGTTGTTCGGAATGAGGAGTTCTATCATGTGGTATGAAAACATTGTGCACGTGTGAAACGTCACGTGATACACAGCCACCCATGTTGTGTTTTTTTCTGTTTACAGCGCCACCAAGTGGCCAGTCGCCGCATTCCTCTTCACGTGACCACGGGCTGAGCCCGTACACAGGTGTACCGAGTTGGGTGCAATTGTCTCATTCCGTTGGAGAGTTATAGCCGTTCAAGTAAAGCCCGCCTCGCCCACCCCCAACGTTTTGGCGTACCGTCGCCAACGTGGATGGAAATTCCAACTGTTTCCCGATCCCTGTTGGCAGTCAGACTCCAGAGAATCTTTCTGCACCGGTTTGGGTCAGATCGGGCAAAAAACCTAGGACTAGTGTGCAAAAGTAGGTTTTTCAGAAAATCCAAAATACCCGAAAATCTCGCCAGCGCGACCACCCAATCCGAGGCATGCATCTTGTTCGGCTCGAGCCAAGGATTCCGGTGATGTAAGACACTTGGGTCTGCGACCGACGGTCGAGGAGTTACGAGCCATTTCGTACTTTTGATCGCTGCAGCGCCACCTTGGGGCCGATCGGGGCGAGCCTTGGTGAGGTTGTAGTACCGGGCCGGTCCTACCATCCCTCAGAGTTTCAAGTCTCTACCACGGACGCTTTGGTCTGCCCGCTCACTTTTAAGGCGGAATGTTGATGATCCAAAATCCCAGGTTGCACTCCAGAGTGTCTTTGCTGTGCACTCTGTTGTGATCCATTTTCGGTGTCAACCAATCTGAGCTGAGCTTGTTTGCCGGCGACCTTAGACCCTCTCGCCGCGGCCCAGGTGGGCGTGGCCTTTGCCGGCTCCCCCGCCTCGGCGTCGCTGCGTCATCGCTTCTCGGCCTTTTGGCTAAGATCAAGTGTAGTATCTGTTCTTATCAGTTTAATATCTGATACGTGCCCTACCCGGGCACCACATATTAAATTGATTTTTGGTCCTGGGAGATGGAATAGGGGCTTGCTCCGTCCACTCCACGCATCGACCCGGTATTGCAGTACTTCTGGGAACGGTGCACCCTCCTAAAGTGTTCAATGAAAGAAATGTAGTGGTCTTGTGTGGCAGACGGTGATAATGGAGCTAGTGTGAGTGGGTGTTGTAGGTGATCATGTGCTATACTAGCCTGGGTAGAATTGTGGTGTAAAAACAAGACAAAAAGGAACCCCTGTTCCTCTGTCGGTTTAACATCTGATCCGTCCACTATTCGGGGACGGCGCATTATGTACATTTATGGCTCATGGAGCCGGATGCGGAGCGTGCAAAAAAAAAAAAAAAAAGCCCCTTTTTTGACTGGCAAACCGCTGGTGAGGATTGGGGAGAGGGACAGGGTGCTTCTGACTGAAGGCCTGGGAATTCATAC
>NW_028297349.1:2500-10695 GCF_988280905.1 Pimephales promelas | reverse complement strand
ATGCCCGGAGCTCTGGTTCTCCGAAGTGGGGCGGAGGGTGGACCGCCGTGGGGGTCCCTGCCCGGAGCTCTGGTTCTCCGAAGTGGGGCGGAGGGTGGACCGCCGTGGGGGTCCCTGCCCGGAGCTCTGGATCTCCGAGTCGGGCAGAGGCCGGAGGCACTCGGCCCTAGGGAACCGGGGGAAGCAAAATACCCGGCCAAAACCTAAGTCGATTTTGGGTTACCAGTGGCTCGGTTCTTTCGGCGCGCGGGCTGGCTGGGACAGTAATGCCCGGGCTTAAGTGTGGGACCCCCGGGTTCGGCCGGTGCTCGGGTGAGGGTGGAGGCCAGGGCTTTGCTGTAGCTCTGGTTCTCCGAGTCGGGCAGAGGGGTGTACGGCGGTGGGGGTCCCTGCCCAGGGCTCTGGTTCTCCGAGTCGGGCAGAGGGGTGTACGGCGGTGGGGGTCCTTGCCCAGGGCTCTGGTTCTCCGAGTCGGGCAGGAGGGGGTACGGCGGTGGGGGTCCCTGCCCAGGGCTCTGGTTCTCCGAGTCGGGCAGGAGGGGGTACGGCGATGGGGGTCCCTGCCCAGGGCTCTGGTTCTCCGAGTCGGGCAGGAGGGGGTACGGCGGTGGGGGTCCCTGGCCAGAGCTCTGGTTCTCCGAGTCGGGCAGGAGTGGGTACGGCGGTGGGGGTCCCTGGCCAGAGCTCTGGTTCTCCGAGTCGGGCAGGAGGGGGTACGGCGGTGGGGGTCCCTGGCCAGAGCTCTGGTTCTCCGAGTCGGGCAGGAGGTGGTCCAGGCGGGTGCCCCCTGGTCCCCCCGACGTGTTAGGGGGCGAGCGGTGGGTCTCCCCCAAGCCCAAAGCCCCGGTTCCCAGAGTCGGGTAAACTGCGGGAGTAACTTTGACTCTCTTAAGGTAGGCAGGAACCGGTGTGAGTGGTGTGGAAAGCCGAGTTGGGGCTCCACGCTCTGGGCACAGGGGGATCTCCTAGTGGTCCACCCCAGGCCCAGAGTGTGGAGCCCCAACTCGGCTTATTTTTTTTAAAATTATTATTATTATTATTATTATTATTATTTTTTTAATCTTATTTTATTTTATTTTTTTCAATTTTTCGGGATGCACCGGGTAGAAGTTCAAACTTCAACCGCCGTGGGGGTCCCTGGCCAGCGTTCTGGTTCTCCGAAGTGGGGCTGAGGGGGTCCAGGCGGGTGCCCCCTGGTCCCCCCCGACGTGTTAGGGGGCGAGCGGTGGGTCTCCCCCAAGCCCAAAGCCCCGGTTCCCAGAGTCGGGTAAACTGCGCGACTAACAATGACTCTCTTAAGGTAGTCAGAAACCGGTGTGAGTGGTGTGGAAAGCCGATTCGGGGCTCCACGCTCTGGGCACAGGGGGATCTCCTAGTGGTGCCCCCCAGGCCCAGAGTGTGGAGCCCCAACTCGGCTTATTTTTATTTTTATTATTATTTTTTTTTTTTATTTAATTATTATTTTGGGATTATTAGACTGGGTAGAAGTTGCAACTTCAAACGGGCATATCTCCGGAACCAAGCCGAGTTGGGGCCCCATACACCCGGCGTGGGGGGCCCTCCTAGAGGCCCCCAATACCCCCGAGTGTGGAGCCCCAACTCGGCTTACTTTTCGAGTTACAGCCGGTCAAAGTTGAAACTTTAAAGGGCCATATCTCCGGAACCAAGCCGAGTTGGGGCCCCATACACCCGGCGTGGGGGGCCCTCCTAGAGGCCCCCAATACCACCGAGTGTGGAGCCCCAACTCGGCTCACTTTTCGAGTTACAGCCGGTCAAAGTTGAAACTTTAAAGGGCCATATCTCCGGAACCAAGCCGAGTTGGGGCCCCATACACCCGGCGTGGGGGGCCCTCCTAGAGGCCCCCAATACCCCCGAGTGTGGAGCCCCAACTCGGCTCACTTTTCGAGTTACAGCCGGTCAAAGTTGAAACTTTAAAGGGCCATATCTCCGGAACCAAGCCGAGTTGGGGCCCCATACACCCGGCGTGGGGGGCCCTCCCAGAGGCCCCCAATACCCCCGAGTGTGGAGCCCCAACTCGGCTTACTTTTCGAGTTACACCCGGTCAAAGCTGGACAGGAAGTGGCCGTATCTCGGGACCGGAAGGTCCCCGTGGCTCGGGACGGCGGGAGGAGCAAGGTCCCCGAGAGCGGGCCCCGCACCCGCCGCCGCGAGCCGCTGGGACCTCCCGGTCCCGAGATGGGCCCCGTTACGCGCGGGCGACTTTCGGAGAAAACGGCCCGTATCTCGGAGAGGGGAGGTCCCAGCGGCTCGCCCTTTCGGGTGTCGGGGGCTCCCCACGGGCCCTCTCGGACCCCGCCTGCCCCGGGCCCCTGGGACCTTTCCTTCCCGGGCGCCCCCCCGACACGTCGGGCCCCTTTTCTCCGGGACCCGGGGGCCCCGGAGCTCGGGGGCGGGCTCTTTGCGAGGGGCCCGCCGGGACGCCACACTTGACCCGAGTCCGGTGTCTCTGGGCCGCCGGGTCCCCGAGCTACGGGCGTTCGAATTCGGGGCCCGAAAATCCCTCAAAGTCCGAAAACGTGCAGTGGGCGGGGACTTCCGGGGCCCCGGAGGCTCTGACGGCACACCCAGGGAGGTGCACCGTCCTCGGGCACGGCCAGGTGGCCCCCCCGGGGTCCTGGAAGTCCCCCCGCCCCCCGGAGACACCCACACCCACACCCACCCACCCACCGGACGGGAAGATTCCGTTTTTCGCCGATATCTCGAAAACGGCCGGGCGAAAAAATTTCAAACTCGGGTCTTCCGTAGGCCTCGGGGGGCCCTATCCAAAGAGGCCACCCGCGTCCCCGGGGGCCTCGGGGTCAGGGAGTTAGGCCCGGTCAAAGGCGCGGCGTTTTTGGCTTATATCTCGCGAACCCCCGGGCCAATCTTCCCCAAACTCGAATCGACCGTAGTGCCGGACGGGGCCTTTCGAAAGAGCCCACCCACGAGGTCCAACTCGCCCGGGTCCCCGAGTTATAGCCGTTCAAAGTCGGGGGTCCCGGCGAACGGCGATCCGGTAGGGGGCGTCCCCGGGGCCCGCCGCCGCCCTGGTTCGAGCGAGGGCCCCCGTGGGACCTCGCCACCCAAATTTGAGCTCTCTGGGCCTTCGCGTCGCGGAGATACGGGCGATTTTCTCCCGGGATCGTGACGTCATCGGCGGGCGCCATTTCAGAGCGCGGCCGAGGGTTTTCGGCCGATATCTCCGCGAATACTCGACCAAAAACGACGAAACGCATATGGACGCGTTCAGCTCGGCGAGACGGTTCGAATGAGCCCGGCCTCGGCCGGGCACGTCGAGTTTTCGGCGAGATATTTGCGTTTTTCCGCTTCCGGGGCGCTTTGGGGGCCCGTATCTCGGGCCCCCGGGGGCCCACGGGGCTGGGGGCGGTCTCATTCGAAAGGTCTCGTCCCGTTCTCCAGCCGACAAAAATTTGGCGTCGATCGGAGCCGCCTTCGGAGAGCTACGGTCGTTTGAAGCCCCGTGCGGTGGGGTTACCGTCCTTCAAACAGCCGCCGCTCGCAGGGGGAGTCCCGGGGAGGCATGGTTGCCTGTATGACTTGGGCTTAGAGCACCCAGCCCCGCGCTCCTGGAGGAACCTCCGGTGCACAGGGTCTGCTGCAACCAGCCACGTGGGTTCTGAGGGGTAGGGGAGCGTGCGCTCTCCTCCCCGGGCGGGCGGCCGGGCCCTGGGGGCTCGCGCCTCCACGGAGGGACCTCGCTCCCGGGGCTTCGTCCCCGGGGCTCGGGGACTCCGTGGCGGCTCGGCCCCCGGGGTTCGACCCCGCTCGCTCGCTCCAAAACCCAAGTCCAAAACGTGGGGTTGCACGGGAGCTCCGGGCGCGACGGGTCTCCACGCACGGCCCCGGGGAGGGAGCTCCGACCCGGGCCGGAGGCAGATTCGCCCCCCGCCCCCCGGCTGTCCGCCCGGAGCCGAGACGGTCCTAAAACGGGCCTTGGGGGTGATGTAGAAGGGTAACGCTCACACAACCAGGACTCACACAAACCGATCTGCATCCCAGGCAGGGTGCGGGTCTCCTGGGCACGAATAAAGCCCGATGCCCCGTGGGTGATGTTGGCCCTGGCCACTCAAGGCACTCACCCAAGCCAGAGAGGGTGCACTCTGGCTGGGGAAGCAGATTCAATCTCTGCTGTGGTGGAGCTCTGGAAAAACGCCAAACCTCCAGGAAAAGACGGCCCGGTTTCTCTGAAAAGTGCATCCCAGGCAGGGTGCGGGTCTCATGGGCACGAATAAAGCCCGATGCCCGTGGGTGATGTTGGCCCTGGCCACTCAAGGCACTCACCCAAGCCAGAGAGGGTGCACTCTGGCTGGGGAAGCAGATTCAATCTCTGCTGTGGTGGAGCTCTGGAAAAAACGCGAAACCTCCAGGAAAAGACGGCCCGATTTCTCTGAAAAGTGCATCCCAGGCAGGGTGCGGGTCTCCTGGGCACGAATAAAGCCCGATGCCCCGTGGGTGATGTTGGCCCTGGCCACTCAAGGCACTCACCCAAGCCAGAGAGGGTGCACTCTGGCTGGGGAAGCAGATTCAATCTCTGCTGTGGTGGAGCTCTGGAAAAACGCGAAACCTCCAGGAAAAGACGGCCCGGTTTCTCTGAAAAGTGCATCCCAGGCAGGGTGCGGGTCTCATGGGCACGAATAAAGCCCGATGCCCGTGGGTGATGTTGGCCCTGGCCACTCAAGGCACTCACCCAAGCCAGAGAGGGTGCACTCTGGCTGGGGAAACAGATTCAATCTCTGCTGTGGTGGAGCTCTGAAAAAAAAAAAACGCGAAACCTCCAGGAAAAGACGGCCCGGTTTCTCTGAAAAGTGCATCCCAGGCAGGGTGCGGGTCTCATGGGCACGAATAAAGCCCGATGCCCGTGGGTGATGTTGGCCCTGGCCACTCAAGGCACTCACCCAAGCCAGAGAGGGTGCACTCTGGCTGGGGAAGCAGATTCAATCTCTGCTGTGGTGGAGCTCTGAAAAAAAAAAAAAACGCGAAACCTCCAGGAAAAGACGGCCCGATTTCTCTGAAAAGTGCATCCCAGGCAGGGTGCGGGGTCTCCTGGGCACGAATAAAGCCCGATGCCCACCTTGAAACGGAGCCTGGGCTCGACTCTGAAGTCCAGATCTCGAAAAACGACAGAGTCCAAAAAGGTGCGGTGGCTCCAAACCTCCATGCCCTCAGACCTCCCTGGCCAGCCCAGGGAGGGTGGCCCGTCCTGGGCCAGACTGAGATTTCCCCCGCCACCCCTGGAGCTCCGCCTGGAGCGAAGACGGTCCTAAAACGGACCATGGGGCTCTTGTAGAGGATGAGGGAGGGAGAGAGGGGCCTTCAGAGAGCCCCTTGGCCGGCTTGACTCTGGAGTCGAATTTGGAAAAATAGACAAAGTCCATAAACGTGCTGTTGGTTCGGACCTCCAGGGCACTCAAGGCACTCACCCAAGCCAGAGAGGGTGCACTCTGGCTGGGGAAGAGGATTCAATCTCTGCTGTGGTGGAGCTCTGAAAAACACGAGAACCTCCAGGAAAAGGCGGCCCGGTTTCTCTGAAAAGTGCATCCCAGGCAGGGTGCGGGTCTCCTGGGCAAGAACGAAGCCCAATGCCCACCTTGAAACGGAGCCTGGGCTCGACTCTGAAGCCCAGATCTCGAAAAACGACAGAGTACAAAAAATGTGCGGTGGCTCCAAACCTCCATGCCCTCAGACCTCCCTGGCCAGCCCAGGGAGGGTGGCCCGTCCTGGGCCAGATTCAGATTCGCCCGCCACCCCTGGAGCTCCGCCTGGAGCGAAGACGGTCCTAAAACGGGCCTTCGGGGATGTATGAGAGAGGGGAAGCGTGGTGGTGGCAAACACAGAGGACCCCCTACCAGCGATCAGACCGTCGTGAGTCCCACTCAGAGTCACTCTGGGTGGGCATGTAAAAATCCAGATTACGCCGCGCTGGAGCTCTGGAAGTTACGAGACCTCCAGGAAAAGACAGGCTGGTTTTCTGAAAAGTGCACCCCAGGCAGGGTGCATCTTTTCCTGGGCACGAGCCCAGCGCACATGGTGTGGTGGTCCGGCTCTGGTGCCAAAGTTTGGGGGAAAAAATAGACAGAGTCCAATAACGTGGTGTGGTTCCAAAGCTCCATGCCCTCAGACCTCCCTGGCCAGCCCAGGGAGGGTGGCCCGTCCTGGGCCAGATTCAGATTTGCCCGCCACCCCTGGAGCTCCGCCTGGAGCGAAGACGGTCCTAAAACGGGCCTTCGGGGATGTATGAGAGAGGGGGAAGCGTGGTGGTGGCAAACACAGAGGACCCCTACCAGCGATCAGACCGTCGTGAGTCCCACTCAGACTCACTCTGGGTGGGCATATAAAATCCAGACTACGCCCCGTCGGAGCTCTGGAAGTACGAGACCTCCAGGAAAAGACAGGCTGGTTTTCTGAAAAGTGCACCCCAGGCAGGGTGCATCTTTCCTGGGCACGAGCCCGGCGCACGTGGCGGGGTCCGGCTCTGGTGCCAAAAAAATTGAGAAAAATCGACTAAGTCCAATGGCGTGACGTGGGTTCAAAGCTCCATGGTCTCAGACCTCCCTGGCCAGCCCAGGGAGGGTGGCCCGTCCTGGGCCAGAGTCAGATTCGCCCGACACCCCCTGGAGCTCGACCTGGAGGGAAGACGGTCCTAAAACGGGCCTTCGGGGCTGTATGGAAGAGGGCAAGTGTGGTGGTGCAAAACACAGAGCACCCCCTACCATTGATCAGACCGTCGTGAGTCCCACTCAGACTCGCTCTGGGTGGGCATATAAAATCCAGACTACGCCCCCCCCGTCGGAGCTCTGGAAGTACGAGACCTCCAGGAAAAGACAGGCCGGTTTTATGTAAAGTGCACCCCAGGCAGGGTGCGTCTTTCCTGGGCACGAGCCCGGCGCGCGTGGCGGGGTCCGGCTCTGGTGCCAAAAAATTTGAGTAAAATCGACTAAGTCCAATGACGTGGTGTGGTTCCAAAGCTCCATGGTCTCAGACCTCCCTGGCCAGCCCAGGGAGGGTGGCCCCGTCCTGGGCCAGAGTCAGATTCGCCCGACACCCCCTGGAGCTCGACCTGGAGGGAAGACGGTCCTAAAACGGGCCTTCGGGGCTGTATGGAAGAGGGCAAGTGTGGTGGTGCAAAACACAGAGCACCCCCTACCATTGATCAGACCGTCGTGAGTCCCACTCAGACTCGCTCTGGGTGGGCATATAAAATCCAGACTGCGCCCCCGTCGGAGCTCTGGAAGTACGAGACCTCCAGGAAAAGACGGGCTGGTTTTATGGAAAAAGTGCACCCCAGGCATATGCTTGTCGAACGGTCGGTCTGGGTAAACGGCGAGTGTCCGTGCTGTTGCGTGCGAACGAGATTCCCAATGCTAACGAACCTCCCCCGGCTGGCGACCGGGGAGAGCGCCTCGTTTTCGGGCACGAGCGAATGCGTCTGCCTGGCGGAGCCCCCGTCGGTGCCGAGGTGGTCCTGAGACGGGCCTTCGGGGTTTTGTCGAGGAAGGGGACAAGCGCCCCAATCGGACAAGGCGACGGGCTAAAAAATGGTGCTCGGTATCGGTTTCTGACATCCAGGCGGGGATGCGTCATCTGGGGTCGGCAGGCAGGCAGGCAGGCGGTCACCAGGGCGCTCTGGAGGAAAAGGCCCCCCTCCGGAAAAAAAGGACAGAGTCCGTAAACGTGAAGTCGAAAGAGTTCCCCAGGGCCGGCCCGTCTCCATGGCCGGTGACCTGGGTGGGTGCCTCGGACCCGGGGCGAGACGGTATCGGTGGGCGTGAACGGAGCACCCGTCGGTGCCGAGACGGTCCTAAAACGGGCCTTCGGGGTTTTGTCGAGGAAGGGGACGAGAGCCCCGCTCGGACAAGGTGACGGACCAAAAAAAAAAGCGTTGCTCGGTATCGGTTTCCGACATCCTGGGGAGGATGCGTCGTCTGGGGTCGGCAGGCAGGCGGTAACCAGGGCGCTCTGGAGGAAAAGGCCCCCCTCCGGAAAAAAGGGACAGAGTCCCTAAACGTGAAGTCGAAAGAGTTTACCAGGACGGCCCGCCTCCCGGGCCGGTCACCCGGGAGGGCGCTTCGTGCCCGGGGCGAGACGGTATCGGTGGGCGCGGCGGAGCTTCCGTCGGTGCCAAGACGGTCCTAAAACGGGCCTTCGGGGTTTTGTCGAGGAGGGGACAAACGCCC
>NW_028297347.1:9855-13289 GCF_988280905.1 Pimephales promelas | reverse complement strand
GTACCACTGTCGTTTTTTTTTCGGGCCGAATTTTTGAGTTTCGATATCTCAGCTCTGGAAGGGGCTAGAGCCTCCATTTTTGCACTCAGGTCTAAGTCTCATGGCCCTCTATCAGAATTTGGGAAGATTGGAGAAACTTAATTTTTCGCCCAAAAAAAAAAACGTAAGGGGTACCACTGTCGTTTTTTTTTCGGGCCGAATTTTTGAGTTTCGATATCTCAGCTCTGGAAGGGGCTAGAGCCTCCATTTTTGCACTCAGGTCTAAGTCTCATGGCCCTCTATCAGAATTTGGGAAGATTGGAGAAACTTAATTTTTCGCCCAAAAAAAAAAACGTAAGGGGTACCACTGTCGTTTTTTTTTCGGGCCGAATTTTTGAGTTTCGATATCTCAGCTCTGGAAGGGGCTAGAGCCTCCATTTTTGCACTCAGGTCTAAGTCTCATGGCCCTCTATCAGAATTTGGGAAGATTGGAGAAACTTAATTTTTCGCCCCAAAAAAAAAACGTAAGGGGTACCACTGTCGTTTTTTTTTCGGGCCGAATTTTTGAGTTTCGATATCTCAGCTCTGGAAGGGGCTAGAGCCTCCATTTTTGCACTCAGGTCTAAGTCTCATGGCCCTCTATCAGAATTTGGGAAGATTGGAGAAACTTAATTTTTCGCCCAAAAAAAAAAACGTAAGGGGTACCACTGTCGTTTTTTTTTCGGGCCGAATTTTTGAGTTTCGATATCTCAGCTCTGGAAGGGGCTAGAGCCTCCATTTTTGCACTCAGGTCTAAGTCTCATGGCCCTCTATCAGAATTTGGGAAGATTGGAGAAACTTAATTTTTCGCCCAAAAAAAAAAACGTAAGGGGTACCACTGTCGTTTTTTTTTCGGGCCGAATTTTTGAGTTTCGATATCTCAGCTCTGGAAGGGGCTAGAGCCTCCATTTTTGCACTCAGGTCTAAGTCTCATGGCCCTCTATCAGAATTTGGGAAGATTGGAGAAACTTAATTTTTCGCCCAAAAAAAAAAACGTAAGGGGTACCACTGTCGTTTTTTTTTCGGGCCGAATTTTTGAGTTTCGATATCTCAGCTCTGGAAGGGGCTAGAGCCTCCATTTTTGCACTCAGGTCTAAGTCTCATGGCCCTCTATCAGAATTTGGGAAGATTGGAGAAACTTAATTTTTCGCCCCAAAAAAAAAACGTAAGGGGTACCACTGTCGTTTTTTTTTCGGGCCGAATTTTTGAGTTTCGATATCTCAGCTCTGGAAGGGGCTAGAGCCTCCATTTTTGCACTCAGGTCTAAGTCTCATGGCCCTCTATCAGAATTTGGGAAGATTGGAGAAACTTAATTTTTCGCCCAAAAAAAAAAACGTAAGGGGTACCACTGTCGTTTTTTTTTCGGGCCGAATTTTTGAGTTTCGATATCTCAGCTCTGGAAGGGGCTAGAGCCTCCATTTTTGCACTCAGGTCTAAGTCTCATGGCCCTCTATCAGAATTTGGGAAGATTGGAGAAACTTAATTTTTCGCCCAAAAAAAAAAACGTAAGGGGTACCACTGTCGTTTTTTTTTCGGGCCGAATTTTTGAGTTTCGATATCTCAGCTCTGGAAGGGGCTAGAGCCTCCATTTTTGCACTCAGGTCTAAGTCTCATGGCCCTCTATCAGAATTTGGGAAGATTGGAGAAACTTAATTTTTCGCCCAAAAAAAAAAACGTAAGGGGTACCACTGTCGTTTTTTTTTCGGGCCGAATTTTTGAGTTTCGATATCTCAGCTCTGGAAGGGGCTAGAGCCTCCATTTTTGCACTCAGGTCTAAGTCTCATGGCCCTCTATCAGAATTTGGGAAGATTGGAGAAACTTAATTTTTCGCCCAAAAAAAAAAACGTAAGGGGTACCACTGTCGTTTTTTTTTTCGGGCCGAATTTTTGAGTTTCGATATCTCAGCTCTGGAAGGGGCTAGAGCCTCCATTTTTGCACTCAGGTCTAAGTCTCATGGCCCTCTATCAGAATTTGGGAAGATTGGAGAAACTTAATTTTTCGCCCAAAAAAAAAAACGTAAGGGGTACCACTGTCGTTTTTTTTTCGGGCCGAATTTTTGAGTTTCGATATCTCAGCTCTGGAAGGGGCTAGAGCCTCCATTTTTGCACTCAGGTCTAAGTCTCATGGCCCTCTATCAGAATTTGGGAAGATTGGAGAAACTTAATTTTTCGCCCAAAAAAAAAACGTAAGGGGTACCACTGTCGTTTTTTTTTCGGGCCGAATTTTTGAGTTTCGATATCTCAGCTCTGGAAGGGGCTAGAGCCTCCATTTTTGCACTCAGGTCTAAGTCTCATGGCCCTCTATCAGAATTTGGGAAGATTGGAGAAACTTAATTTTTCGCCCAAAAAAAAAAAACGTAAGGGGTACCACTGTCGTTTTTTTTTCGGGCCGAATTTTTGAGTTTCGATATCTCAGCTCTGGAAGGGGCTAGAGCCTCCATTTTTGCACTCAGGTCTAAGTCTCATGGCCCTCTATCAGAATTTGGGAAGATTGGAGAAACTTAATTTTTCGCCCCAAAAAAAAAAACGTAAGGGGTACCACTGTCGTTTTTTTTTCGGGCCGAATTTTTGAGTTTCGATATCTCAGCTCTGGAAGGGTCTATAGCCTCCATTTTTGCACTCAGGTCTAAGTCTCATGGCCCTCTATCAGAATTTGGGAAGATTGGAGAAACTTAATTTTTCGCCCAAAAAAAAAACGTAAGGGGTACCACTGTCGTTTTTTTTTTCGGGCCGAATTTTTGAGTTTCGATATCTCAGCTCTGGAAGGGGCTAGAGCCTCCATTTTTGCACTCAGGTCTAAGTCTCATGGCCCTCTATCAGAATTTGGGAAGATTGGAGAAACTTAATTTTTCGCCCCCCCAAAAAAAACGTAAGGGGTACCACTGTCGTTTTTTTTTTCGGGCCGAATTTTTGAGTTTCGATATCTCAGCTCTGGAAGGGTCTAGAGCCTCCATTTTTGCACTCAGGTCTAAGTCTCATGGCCCTCTATCAGAATTTGGGAAGATTGGAGAAACTTAATTTTTCGCCCAAAAAAAAAACGTAAGGGGTACCACTGTCGTTTTTTTTTTCGGGCCGAATTTTTGAGTTTCGATATCTCAGCTCTGGAAGGGGCTAGAGCCTCCATTTTTGCACTCAGGTCTAAGTCTCATGGCCCTCTATCAGAATTTGGGAAGATTGGAGAAACTTAATTTTTCGCCCAAAAAAAAAACGTAAGGGGTACCACTGTCGTTTTTTTTTTCGGGCCGAATTTTTGAGTTTCGATATCTCAGCTCTGGAAGGGGCTAGAGCCTCCATTTTTGCACTCAGGTCTAAGTCTCATGGCCCTCTATCAGAATTTGGGAAGATTGGAGAAACTTAATTTTTCGCCCAAAAAAAAAAACGTAAGGGGTACCACTGTCGTTTTTTTTTCGGGCCGAA
>NW_028297347.1:0-9825 GCF_988280905.1 Pimephales promelas | reverse complement strand
CTGGAAGGGGCTAGAGCCTCCATTTTTGCACTCAGGTCTAAGTCTCATGGCCCTCTATCAGAATTTGGGAAGATTGGAGAAACTTAATTTTTCGCCCAAAAAAAAAAACGTAAGGGGTACCACTGTCGTTTTTTTTTCGGGCCGAATTTTTGAGTTTCGATATCTCAGCTCTGGAAGGGGCTAGAGCCTCCATTTTTGCACTCAGGTCTAAGTCTCATGGCCCTCTATCAGAATTTGGGAAGATTGGAGAAACTTAATTTTTCGCCCAAAAAAAAAACGTAAGGGGTACCACTGTCGTTTTTTTTT
The DNA here is from genome assembly GCF_988280905.1 of Pimephales promelas. NCBI lineage: Eukaryota > Metazoa > Chordata > Actinopteri > Cypriniformes > Leuciscidae > Pimephales > Pimephales promelas. The sequence goes on along the minus strand of NW_028297347.1, from coordinate 9,519 downwards.
CGGGCCGAATTTTTGAGTTTCGATATCTCAGCTCTGGAAGGGGCTAGAGCCTCCATTTTTGCACTCAGGTCTAAGTCTCATGGCCCTCTATCAGAATTTGGGAAGATTGGAGAAACTTAATTTTTCGCCCAAAAAAAAAAACGTAAGGGGTACCACTGTCGTTTTTTTTTCGGGCCGAATTTTTGAGTTTCGATATCTCAGCTCTGGAAGGGGCTAGAGCCTCCATTTTTGCACTCAGGTCTAAGTCTCATGGCCCTCTATCAGAATTTGGGAAGATTGGAGAAACTTAATTTTTCGCCCAAAAAAAAAAACGTAAGGGGTACCACTGTCGTTTTTTTTTCGGGCCGAATTTTTGAGTTTCGATATCTCAGCTCTGGAAGGGGCTAGAGCCTCCATTTTTGCACTCAGGTCTAAGTCTCATGGCCCTCTATCAGAATTTGGGAAGATTGGAGAAACTTAATTTTTCGCCCAAAAAAAAAAACGTAAGGGGTACCACTGTCGTTTTTTTTTCGGGCCGAATTTTTGAGTTTCGATATCTCAGCTCTGGAAGGGGCTAGAGCCTCCATTTTTGCACTCAGGTCTAAGTCTCATGGCCCTCTATCAGAATTTGGGAAGATTGGAGAAACTTAATTTTTCGCCCAAAAAAAAAAACGTAAGGGGTACCACTGTCGTTTTTTTTTCGGGCCGAATTTTTGAGTTTCGATATCTCAGCTCTGGAAGGGGCTAGAGCCTCCATTTTTGCACTCAGGTCTAAGTCTCATGGCCCTCTATCAGAATTTGGGAAGATTGGAGAAACTTAATTTTTCGCCCAAAAAAAAAAACGTAAGGGGTACCACTGTCGTTTTTTTTTCGGGCCGAATTTTTGAGTTTCGATATCTCAGCTCTGGAAGGGGCTAGAGCCTCCATTTTTGCACTCAGGTCTAAGTCTCATGGCCCTCTATCAGAATTTGGGAAGATTGGAGAAACTTAATTTTTCGCCCAAAAAAAAAAACGTAAGGGGTACCACTGTCGTTTTTTTTTCGGGCCGAATTTTTGAGTTTCGATATCTCAGCTCTGGAAGGGGCTAGAGCCTCCATTTTTGCACTCAGGTCTAAGTCTCATGGCCCTCTATCAGAATTTGGGAAGATTGGAGAAACTTAATTTTTCGCCCAAAAAAAAAAACGTAAGGGGTACCACTGTCGTTTTTTTTTCGGGCCGAATTTTTGAGTTTCGATATCTCAGCTCTGGAAGGGGCTAGAGCCTCCATTTTTGCACTCAGGTCTAAGTCTCATGGCCCTCTATCAGAATTTGGGAAGATTGGAGAAACTTAATTTTTCGCCCAAAAAAAAAACGTAAGGGGTACCACTGTCGTTTTTTTTTCGGGCCGAATTTTTGAGTTTCGATATCTCAGCTCTGGAAGGGGCTAGAGCCTCCATTTTTGCACTCAGGTCTAAGTCTCATGGCCCTCTATCAGAATTTGGGAAGATTGGAGAAACTTAATTTTTCGCCCAAAAAAAAAAACGTAAGGGGTACCACTGTCGTTTTTTTTTCGGGCCGAATTTTTGAGTTTCGATATCTCAGCTCTGGAAGGGGCTAGAGCCTCCATTTTTGCACTCAGGTCTAAGTCTCATGGCCCTCTATCAGAATTTGGGAAGATTGGAGAAACTTAATTTTTCGCCCAAAAAAAAAAACGTAAGGGGTACCACTGTCGTTTTTTTTTCGGGCCGAATTTTTGAGTTTCGATATCTCAGCTCTGGAAGGGGCTAGAGCCTCCATTTTTGCACTCAGGTCTAAGTCTCATGGCCCTCTATCAGAATTTGGGAAGATTGGAGAAACTTAATTTTTCGCCCAAAAAAAAAAACGTAAGGGGTACCACTGTCGTTTTTTTTTCGGGCCGAATTTTTGAGTTTCGATATCTCAGCTCTGGAAGGGGCTAGAGCCTCCATTTTTGCACTCAGGTCTAAGTCTCATGGCCCTCTATCAGAATTTGGGAAGATTGGAGAAACTTAATTTTTCGCCCAAAAAAAAAAACGTAAGGGGTACCACTGTCGTTTTTTTTTCGGGCCGAATTTTTGAGTTTCGATATCTCAGCTCTGGAAGGGGCTAGAGCCTCCATTTTTGCACTCAGGTCTAAGTCTCATGGCCCTCTATCAGAATTTGGGAAGATTGGAGAAACTTAATTTTTCGCCCAAAAAAAAAAACGTAAGGGGTACCACTGTCGTTTTTTTTTCGGGCCGAATTTTTGAGTTTCGATATCTCAGCTCTGGAAGGGGCTAGAGCCTCCATTTTTGCACTCAGGTCTAAGTCTCATGGCCCTCTATCAGAGATTTGGGAAGATTGGAGAAACTTAATTTTTCGCCCAAAAAAAAAAACGTAAGGGGTACCACTGTCGTTTTTTTTTCGGGCCGAATTTTTGAGTTTCGATATCTCAGCTCTGGAAGGGGCTAGAGCCTCCATTTTTGCACTCAGGTCTAAGTCTCATGGCCCTCTATCAGAATTTGGGAAGATTGGAGAAACTTAATTTTTCGCCCAAAAAAAAAAACGTAAGGGGTACCACTGTCGTTTTTTTTTCGGGCCGAATTTTTGAGTTTCGATATCTCAGCTCTGGAAGGGGCTAGAGCCTCCATTTTTGCACTCAGGTCTAAGTCTCATGGCCCTCTATCAGAATTTGGGAAGATTGGAGAAACTTAATTTTTCGCCCAAAAAAAAAAACGTAAGGGGTACCACTGTCGTTTTTTTTTCGGGCCGAATTTTTGAGTTTCGATATCTCAGCTCTGGAAGGGGCTAGAGCCTCCATTTTTGCACTCAGGTCTAAGTCTCATGGCCCTCTATCAGAATTTGGGAAGATTGGAGAAACTTAATTTTTCGCCCAAAAAAAAAAACGTAAGGGGTACCACTGTCGTTTTTTTTTCGGGCCGAATTTTTGAGTTTCGATATCTCAGCTCTGGAAGGGGCTAGAGCCTCCATTTTTGCACTCAGGTCTAAGTCTCATGGCCCTCTATCAGAATTTGGGAAGATTGGAGAAACTTAATTTTTCGCCCAAAAAAAAAAACGTAAGGGGTACCACTGTCGTTTTTTTTTCGGGCCGAATTTTTGAGTTTCGATATCTCAGCTCTGGAAGGGGCTAGAGCCTCCATTTTTGCACTCAGGTCTAAGTCTCATGGCCCTCTATCAGAATTTGGGAAGATTGGAGAAACTTAATTTTTCGCCCAAAAAAAAAAACGTAAGGGGTACCACTGTCGTTTTTTTTTCGGGCCGAATTTTTGAGTTTCGATATCTCAGCTCTGGAAGGGGCTAGAGCCTCCATTTTTGCACTCAGGTCTAAGTCTCATGGCCCTCTATCAGAATTTGGGAAGATTGGAGAAACTTAATTTTTCGCCCAAAAAAAAAACGTAAGGGGTACCACTGTCGTTTTTTTTTCGGGCCGAATTTTTGAGTTTCGATATCTCAGCTCTGGAAGGGGCTAGAGCCTCCATTTTTGCACTCAGGTCTAAGTCTCATGGCCCTCTATCAGAATTTGGGAAGATTGGAGAAACTTAATTTTTCGCCCAAAAAAAAAAACGTAAGGGGTACCACTGTCGTTTTTTTTTCGGGCCGAATTTTTGAGTTTCGATATCTCAGCTCTGGAAGGGGCTAGAGCCTCCATTTTTGCACTCAGGTCTAAGTCTCATGGCCCTCTATCAGAATTTGGGAAGATTGGAGAAACTTAATTTTTCGCCCAAAAAAAAAAACGTAAGGGGTACCACTGTCGTTTTTTTTTCGGGCCGAATTTTTGAGTTTCGATATCTCAGCTCTGGAAGGGGCTAGAGCCTCCATTTTTGCACTCAGGTCTAAGTCTCATGGCCCTCTATCAGAATTTGGGAAGATTGGAGAAACTTAATTTTTCGCCCAAAAAAAAAAACGTAAGGGGTACCACTGTCGTTTTTTTTTCGGGCCGAATTTTTGAGTTTCGATATCTCAGCTCTGGAAGGGGCTAGAGCCTCCATTTTTGCACTCAGGTCTAAGTCTCATGGCCCTCTATCAGAATTTGGGAAGATTGGAGAAACTTAATTTTTCGCCCAAAAAAAAAAACGTAAGGGGTACCACTGTCGTTTTTTTTTCGGGCCGAATTTTTGAGTTTCGATATCTCAGCTCTGGAAGGGGCTAGAGCCTCCATTTTTGCACTCAGGTCTAAGTCTCATGGCCCTCTATCAGAATTTGGGAAGATTGGAGAAACTTAATTTTTCGCCCAAAAAAAAAAACGTAAGGGGTACCACTGTCGTTTTTTTTTCGGGCCGAATTTTTGAGTTTCGATATCTCAGCTCTGGAAGGGGCTAGAGCCTCCATTTTTGCACTCAGGTCTAAGTCTCATGGCCCTCTATCAGAATTTGGGAAGATTGGAGAAACTTAATTTTTCGCCCAAAAAAAAAAACGTAAGGGGTACCACTGTCGTTTTTTTTTCGGGCCGAATTTTTGAGTTTCGATATCTCAGCTCTGGAAGGGGCTAGAGCCTCCATTTTTGCACTCAGGTCTAAGTCTCATGGCCCTCTATCAGAATTTGGGAAGATTGGAGAAACTTAATTTTTCGCCCAAAAAAAAAAACGTAAGGGGTACCACTGTCGTTTTTTTTTCGGGCCGAATTTTTGAGTTTCGATATCTCAGCTCTGGAAGGGGCTAGAGCCTCCATTTTTGCACTCAGGTCTAAGTCTCATGGCCCTCTATCAGAATTTGGGAAGATTGGAGAAACTTAATTTTTCGCCCAAAAAAAAAAACGTAAGGGGTACCACTGTCGTTTTTTTTTCGGGCCGAATTTTTGAGTTTCGATATCTCAGCTCTGGAAGGGGCTAGAGCCTCCATTTTTGCACTCAGGTCTAAGTCTCATGGCCCTCTATCAGAATTTGGGAAGATTGGAGAAACTTAATTTTTCGCCCAAAAAAAAAAACGTAAGGGGTACCACTGTCGTTTTTTTTTCGGGCCGAATTTTTGAGTTTCGATATCTCAGCTCTGGAAGGGGCTAGAGCCTCCATTTTTGCACTCAGGTCTAAGTCTCATGGCCCTCTATCAGAATTTGGGAAGATTGGAGAAACTTAATTTTTCGCCCAAAAAAAAAAACGTAAGGGGGTACCACTGTCGTTTTTTTTTCGGGCCGAATTTTTGAGTTTCGATATCTCAGCTCTGGAAGGGGCTAGAGCCTCCATTTTTGCACTCAGGTCTAAGTCTCATGGCCCTCTATCAGAATTTGGGAAGATTGGAGAAACTTAATTTTTCGCCCAAAAAAAAAAACGTAAGGGGTACCACTGTCGTTTTTTTTTCGGGCCGAATTTTTGAGTTTCGATATCTCAGCTCTGGAAGGGGCTAGAGCCTCCATTTTTGCACTCAGGTCTAAGTCTCATGGCCCTCTATCAGAATTTGGGAAGATTGGAGAAACTTAATTTTTCGCCCAAAAAAAAAAACGTAAGGGGTACCACTGTCGTTTTTTTTTCGGGCCGAATTTTTGAGTTTCGATATCTCAGCTCTGGAAGGGGCTAGAGCCTCCATTTTTGCACTCAGGTCTAAGTCTCATGGCCCTCTATCAGAATTTGGGAAGATTGGAGAAACTTAATTTTTCGCCCAAAAAAAAAAACGTAAGGGGTACCACTGTCGTTTTTTTTTCGGGCCGAATTTTTGAGTTTCGATATCTCAGCTCTGGAAGGGGCTAGAGCCTCCATTTTTGCACTCAGGTCTAAGTCTCATGGCCCTCTATCAGAATTTGGGAAGATTGGAGAAACTTAATTTTTCGCCCAAAAAAAAAAACGTAAGGGGTACCACTGTCGTTTTTTTTTCGGGCCGAATTTTTGAGTTTCGATATCTCAGCTCTGGAAGGGGCTAGAGCCTCCATTTTTGCACTCAGGTCTAAGTCTCATGGCCCTCTATCAGAATTTGGGAAGATTGGAGAAACTTAATTTTTCGCCCAAAAAAAAAAACGTAAGGGGTACCACTGTCGTTTTTTTTTCGGGCCGAATTTTTGAGTTTCGATATCTCAGCTCTGGAAGGGGCTAGAGCCTCCATTTTTGCACTCAGGTCTAAGTCTCATGGCCCTCTATCAGAATTTGGGAAGATTGGAGAAACTTAATTTTTCGCCCAAAAAAAAAAACGTAAGGGGTACCACTGTCGTTTTTTTTTCGGGCCGAATTTTTGAGTTTCGATATCTCAGCTCTGGAAGGGGCTAGAGCCTCCATTTTTGCACTCAGGTCTAAGTCTCATGGCCCTCTATCAGAATTTGGGAAGATTGGAGAAACTTAATTTTTCGCCCAAAAAAAAAAACGTAAGGGGTACCACTGTCATTTTTTTTTCGGGCCGAATTTTTGAGTTTCGATATCTCAGCTCTGGAAGGGGCTAGAGCCTCCATTTTTGCACTCAGGTCTAAGTCTCATGGCCCTCTATCAGAATTTGGGAAGATTGGAGAAACTTAATTTTTCGCCCAAAAAAAAAAACGTAAGGGGTACCACTGTCGTTTTTTTTTCGGGCCGAATTTTTGAGTTTCGATATCTCAGCTCTGGAAGGGGCTAGAGCCTCCATTTTTGCACTCAGGTCTAAGTCTCATGGCCCTCTATCAGAATTTGGGAAGATTGGAGAAACTTAATTTTTCGCCCAAAAAAAAAACGTAAGGGGTACCACTGTCGTTTTTTTTTCGGGCCGAATTTTTGAGTTTCGATATCTCAGCTCTGGAAGGGGCTAGAGCCTCCATTTTGTGCACTCAGGTCTAAGTCTCATGGCCCTCTATCAGAATTTGGGAAGATTGGAGAAACTTAATTTTTCGCCCAAAAAAAAAAACGTAAGGGGTACCACTGTCGTTTTTTTTTCGGGCCGAATTTTTGAGTTTCGATATCTCAGCTCTGGAAGGGGCTAGAGCCTCCATTTTTGCACTCAGGTCTAAGTCTCATGGCCCTCTATCAGAATTTGGGAAGATTGGAGAAACTTAATTTTTCGCCCAAAAAAAAAAACGTAAGGGGTACCACTGTCGTTTTTTTTTCGGGCCGAATTTTTGAGTTTCGATATCTCAGCTCTGGAAGGGGCTAGAGCCTCCATTTTTGCACTCAGGTCTAAGTCTCATGGCCCTCTATCAGAATTTGGGAAGATTGGAGAAACTTAATTTTTCGCCCAAAAAAAAAAACGTAAGGGGTACCACTGTCGTTTTTTTTTCGGGCCGAATTTTTGAGTTTCGATATCTCAGCTCTGGAAGGGGCTAGAGCCTCCATTTTTGCACTCAGGTCTAAGTCTCATGGCCCTCTATCAGAATTTGGGAAGATTGGAGAAACTTAATTTTTCGCCCAAAAAAAAAAACGTAAGGGGTACCACTGTCGTTTTTTTTTCGGGCCGAATTTTTGAGTTTCGATATCTCAGCTCTGGAAGGGGCTAGAGCCTCCATTTTTGCACTCAGGTCTAAGTCTCATGGCCCTCTATCAGAATTTGGGAAGATTGGAGAAACTTAATTTTTCGCCCAAAAAAAAAAACGTAAGGGGTACCACTGTCGTTTTTTTTTCGGGCCGAATTTTTGAGTTTCGATATCTCAGCTCTGGAAGGGGCTAGAGCCTCCATTTTTGCACTCAGGTCTAAGTCTCATGGCCCTCTATCAGAATTTGGGAAGATTGGAGAAACTTAATTTTTCGCCCAAAAAAAAAAACGTAAGGGGTACCACTGTCGTTTTTTTTTCGGGCCGCCGAATTTTTGAGTTTCGATATCTCAGCTCTGGAAGGGGCTAGAGCCTCCATTTTTGCACTCAGGTCTAAGTCTCATGGCCCTCTATCAGAATTTGGGAAGATTGGAGAAACTTAATTTTTCGCCCAAAAAAAAAACGTAAGGGGTACCACTGTCGTTTTTTTTTCGGGCCGAATTTTTGAGTTTCGATATCTCAGCTCTGGAAGGGGCTAGAACCTCCATTTTTGCACTCAGGTCTAAGTCTCATGGCCCTCTATCAGAATTTGGGAAGATTGGAGAAACTTAATTTTTCGCCCAAAAAAAAAAACGTAAGGGGTACCACTGTCGTTTTTTTTTCGGGCCGAATTTTTGAGTTTCGATATCTCAGCTCTGGAAGGGGCTAGAGCCTCCATTTTTGCACTCAGGTCTAAGTCTCATGGCCCTCTATCAGAATTTGGGAAGATTGGAGAAACTTAATTTTTCGCCCAAAAAAAAAAACGTAAGGGGTACCACTGTCGTTTTTTTTTCGGGCCGAATTTTTGAGTTTCGATATCTCAGCTCTGGAAGGGGCTAGAGCCTCCATTTTTGCACTCAGGTCTAAGTCTCATGGCCCTCTATCAGAATTTGGGAAGATTGGAGAAACTTAATTTTTCGCCCAAAAAAAAAAACGTAAGGGGTACCACTGTCGTTTTTTTTTCGGGCCGAATTTTTGAGTTTCGATATCTCAGCTCTGGAAGGAGTAAGAACCTCCATTTTTGCACTCAGGTCTAAGTCTCATGGCCCTCTATCAGAATTTGGGAAGATTGGAGAAACTTAATTTTTCGCCCAAAAAAAAAAACGTAAGGGGTACCACTGTCGTTTTTTTTTCGGGCCGAATTTTTGAGTTTCGATATCTCAGCTCTGGAAGGGGCTAGAGCCTCCATTTTTGCACTCAGGTCTAAGTCTCATGGCCCTCTATCAGAATTTGGGAAGATTGGAGAAACTTAATTTTTCGCCCAAAAAAAAAAACGTAAGGGGTACCACTGTCGTTTTTTTTTCGGGCCGAATTTTTGAGTTTCGATATCTCAGCTCTGGAAGGGGCTAGAGCCTCCATTTTTGCACTCAGGTCTAAGTCTCATGGCCCTCTATCAGAATTTGGGAAGATTGGAGAAACTTAATTTTTCGCCCAAAAAAAAAACGTAAGGGGTACCACTGTCGTTTTTTTTTCGGGCCGAATTTTTGAGTTTCGATATCTCAGCTCTGGAAGGGGCTAGAGCCTCCATTTTTGCACTCAGGTCTAAGTCTCATGGCCCTCTATCAGAATTTGGGAAGATTGGAGAAACTTAATTTTTCGCCCAAAAAAAAAAACGTAAGGGGTACCACTGTCGTTTTTTTTTCGGGCCGAATTTTTGAGTTTCGATATCTCAGCTCTGGAAGGGGCTAGAGCCTCCATTTTTGCACTCAGGTCTAAGTCTCATGGCCCTCTATCAGAATTTGGGAAGATTGGAGAAACTTAATTTTTCGCCCAAAAAAAAAAACGTAAGGGGTACCACTGTCGTTTTTTTTTCGGGCCGAATTTTTGAGTTTCGATATCTCAGCTCTGGAAGGGGCTAGAGCCTCCATTTTTGCACTCAGGTCTAAGTCTCATGGCCCTCTATCAGAATTTGGGAAGATTGGAGAAACTTAATTTTTCGCCCAAAAAAAAAACGTAAGGGGTACCACTGTCGTTTTTTTTTCGGGCCGAATTTTTGAGTTTCGATATCTCAGCTCTGGAAGGGGCTAGAGCCTCCATTTTTGCACTCAGGTCTAAGTCTCATGGCCCTCTATCAGAATTTGGGAAGATTGGAGAAACTTAATTTTTCGCCCAAAAAAAAAACGTAAGGGGTACCACTGTCGTTTTTTTTT
>NW_028297346.1:7500-13695 GCF_988280905.1 Pimephales promelas | reverse complement strand
TCCCCTTCCTCGACAAAACCCCGAAGGCCCGTCTCAGGACCACCTCGGCACCGACGGGGGCTCCGCCAGGCAGACGCATTCGCTCGTGCCCGAAAACGAGGCGCTCTCCCCGGTCGCCAGCCGGGGGAGGTTCGTTAGCATTGGGAATCTCGTTCGCACGCAACAGCACGGACACTCGCCGTTTACCCAGACCGACCGTTCGACAAGCATATGCCTGGGGTGCACTTTTTCCATAAAACCAGCCCGTCTTTTCCTGGAGGTCTCGTACTTCCAGAGCTCCGACGGGGGCGCAGTCTGGATTTTATATGCCCACCCAGAGCGAGTCTGAGTGGGACTCACGACGGTCTGATCAATGGTAGGGGGTGCTCTGTGTTTTGCACCACCACACTTGCCCTCTTCCATACAGCCCCGAAGGCCCGTTTTAGGACCGTCTTCCCTCCAGGTCGAGCTCCAGGGGGTGTCGGGCGAATCTGACTCTGGCCCAGGACGGGGCCACCCTCCCTGGGCTGGCCAGGGAGGTCTGAGACCATGGAGCTTTAGAACCACACCACGTCATTGGACTTAGTCGATTTTACTCAAATTTTTTGGCACCAGAGCCGGACCCCGCCACGCGCGCCGGGCTCGTGCCCAGGAAAGACGCACCCTGCCTGGGGTGCACTTTACATAAAACCGGCCTGTCTTTTCCTGGAGGTCTCGTACTTCCAGAGCTCCGACGGGGGGGCGTAGTCTGGATTTTATATGCCCACCCAGAGCGAGTCTGAGTGGGACTCACGACGGTCTGATCAATGGTAGGGGGTGCTCTGTGTTTTGCACCACCACACTTGCCCTCTTCCATACAGCCCCGAAGGCCCGTTTTAGGACCGTCTTCCCTCCAGGTCGAGCTCCAGGGGGTGTCGGGCGAATCTGACTCTGGCCCAGGACGGGCCACCCTCCCTGGGCTGGCCAGGGAGGTCTGAGACCATGGGGCTTTGAACCCACGTCACGCCATTGGACTTAGTCGATTTTTCTCAATTTTTTTGGCACCAGAGCCGGACCCCGCCACGTGCGCCGGGCTCGTGCCCAGGAAAGATGCACCCTGCCTGGGGTGCACTTTTCAGAAAACCAGCCTGTCTTTTCCTGGAGGTCTCGTACTTCCAGAGCTCCGACGGGGCGTAGTCTGGATTTTATATGCCCACCCAGAGTGAGTCTGAGTGGGACTCACGACGGTCTGATCGCTGGTAGGGGTCCTCTGTGTTTGCCACCACCACGCTTCCCCCTCTCTCATACATCCCCGAAGGCCCGTTTTAGGACCGTCTTCGCTCCAGGCGGAGCTCCAGGGGTGGCGGGCGAATCTGAATCTGGCCCAGGACGGGCCACCCTCCCTGGGCTGGCCAGGGAGGTCTGAGGGCATGGAGCTTTGGAACCACACCACGTTATTGGACTCTGTCTATTTTTTCCCCCAAACTTTGGCACCAGAGCCGGACCACCACACCATGTGCGCTGGGCTCGTGCCCAGGAAAAGATGCACCCTGCCTGGGGTGCACTTTTCAGAAAACCAGCCTGTCTTTTCCTGGAGGTCTCGTAACTTCCAGAGCTCCAGCGCGGCGTAATCTGGATTTTTACATGCCCACCCAGAGTGACTCTGAGTGGGACTCACGACGGTCTGATCGCTGGTAGGGGGTCCTCTGTGTTTGCCACCACCACGCTTCCCCTCTCTCATACATCCCCGAAGGCCCGTTTTAGGACCGTCTTCGCTCCAGGCGGAGCTCCAGGGGTGGCGGGCGAATCTGAATCTGGCCCAGGACGGGCCACCCTCCCTGGGCTGGCCAGGGAGGTCTGAGGGCATGGAGGTTTGGAGCCACCGCACATTTTTTGTACTTTGTCGTTTTTCGAGATCTGGGCTTCAGAGTCGAGCCCAGGCTCCGTTTCAAGGTGGGCATTGGGCTTCGTTCTTGCCCAGGAGACCCGCACCCTGCCTGGGATGCACTTTTCAGAGAAACCGGGCCGCCTTTTCCTGGAGGTTCTCGTGTTTTTCAGAGCTCCACCACAGCAGAGATTGAATCCTCTTCCCCAGCCAGAGTGCACCCTCTCTGGCTTGGGTGAGTGCCTTGAGTGCCCTGGAGGTCCGAACCAACAGCACGTTTATGGACTTTGTCTATTTTTCCAAATTCGACTCCAGAGTCAAGCCGGCCAAGGGGCTCTCTGAAGGCCCCTCTCTCCCTCCCTCATCCTCTACAAGAGCCCCATGGTCCGTTTTAGGACCGTCTTCGCTCCAGGCGGAGCTCCAGGGGTGGCGGGGGAAATCTGAGTCTGGCCCAGGACGGGCCACCCTCCCTGGGCTGGCCAGGGAGGTCTGAGGGCATGGAGGTTTGGAGCCACCGCACCTTTTTGTACTTTGTCGTTTTTCGAGATCTGGGCTTCAGAGTCGAGCCCAGGCTCCGTTTCAAGGTGGGCATTGGGCTTCGTTCTTGCCCAGGAGACCCGCACCCTGCCTGGGATGCACTTTTCAGAGAAACCGGGCCGTCTTTTCCCTGGAGGTTTTCGTGTTTTTCAGAGCTCCACCACAGCAGAGATTGAATCTGCTTCCCCAGCCAGAGTGCACCCTCTCTGGCTTGGGTGAGTGGTGCCTTCAGTGGCCAGGGCCAACATCACCCACGGGCATCGGGCTTTATTCGTGCCCATGAGACCCGCACCCTGCCTGGGATGCACTTTTCAGAGAAACCGGGCCGTCTTTTCCTGGAGGTTTCGCGTTTTTCCAGAGCTCCACCACAGCAGAGATTGAATCTGCTTCCCCAGCCAGAGTGCACCCTCTCTGGCTTGGGTGAGTGCCTTGAGTGGCCAGGGCCAACATCACCCACGGGGCATCGGGCTTTATTCGTGCCCAGGAGACCCGCACCCTGCCTGGGATGCACTTTTCAGAGAAATCGGGCCGTCTTTTCCTGGAGGTTTCGCGTTTTTCCAGAGCTCCACCACAGCAGAGATTGAATCTGCTTCCCCAGCCAGAGTGCACCCTCTCTGGCTTGGGTGAGTGCCTTGAGTGGCCAGGGCCAACATCACCCACGGGCATCGGGCTTTATTCGTGCCCATGAGACCCGCACCCTGCCTGGGATGCACTTTTCAGAGAAATCGGGCCGTCTTTTCCTGGAGGTTTCGCGTTTTTCCAGAGCTCCACCACAGCAGAGATTGAATCTGCTTCCCCAGCCAGAGTGCACCCTCTCTGGCTTGGGTGAGTGCCTTGAGTGGCCAGGGCCAAAATCACCCACGGGGCATCGGGCTTTATTCGTGCCCAGGAGACCCGCACCCTGCCTGGGATGCACTTTTCAGAGAAATCGGGCCGTCTTTTCCTGGAGGTTTCGCGTTTTTCCAGAGCTCCACCACAGCAGAGATTGAATCTGCTTCCCCAGCCAGAGTGCACCCTCTCTGGCTTGGGTGAGTGCCTTGAGTGGCCAGGGCCAACATCACCCACGGGGCATCGGGCTTTATTCGTGCCCAGGAGACCCGCACCCTGCCTGGGATGCAGATCGGTTTGTGTGAGTCCTGGTTGGGTGAGCGTTACCCTTCTACATCACCCCCAAGGCCCGTTTTAGGACCGTCTCGGCTCCGGGCGGACAGCCGGGGGGCAGGGGGCGAATCTGCCTCCGGCCCGGGTCGGAGCTCCCTCCCCGGGGCCGTGCGTGGAGACCCGTCGCGCCCGGAGCTCCCGTGCAACCCCACGTTTTGGACTTGGGTTTTGGAGCGAGCGAGCGGGGTCGAACCCCGGGGGCCGAGCCGCCACGGAGTCCCCGAGCCCCGGGGACGAAGCCCCGGGAGCGAGGTCCCTCCGTGGAGGCGCGAGCCCCCAGGGCCCGGCCGCCCGCCCGGGGAGGAGAGCGCACGCTCCCCTACCCCTCAAAACCCACGTGGCTGGTTGCAGCAGACCCTGTGCACCGGAGGTTCCTCCAGGAGCGCGGGGCTGGGTGCTCTAAGCCCAAGTCATACAGGCAACCATGCCTCCCCGGGACTCCCCCTGCGAGCGGCGGCTGTTTGAAGGACGGTAACCCCACTGCACGGGGCTTCAAACGACCGTAGCTCGCCGAAGGCGGCTCCGATCGACGCCAAATTTTTATGGGCTGGAGAACGGGACGAGACCTTTCGAATGAGACCGCCCCCAGCCCCGTGGGCCCCCGGGGGCCCGAGATACGGGCCCCCAAAGCGCCCCGGAAGCGGAAAAACGCAAATATCTCGCCGAAAACTCGACGTGCCCGGCCGAGGCCGGGCTCATTCGAACCGTCTCGCCGAGCTGAACGCGTCCATATGCGTTTCGTCGTTTTTGGTCGAGTATTCGCGGAGATATCGGCCGAAAACCCTCGGCCGCGCTCTGAAATGGCGCCCGCCGATGACGTCACGATCCCGGGAGAAAATCGCCCGTATCTCCGCGACGCGAAGGCCCAGAGAGCTCAAATTTGGGTGGCGAGGTCCCACGGGGGCCCTCGCTCGAACCAGGGCGGCGGCGGGCCCCGGGGACGCCCCCTACCGGATCGCCGTTCGCCGGGACCCCCGACTTTGAACGGCTATAACTCGGGGACCCGGGCGAGTTGGACCTCGTGGGTGGGCTCTTTCGAAAGGCCCCGTCCGGCACTACGGTCGATTCGAGTTTGGGGAAGATTGGCCCAGGGGTTCGCGAGATATAAGCCAAAAAACGCCGCGCCTTTGACCGGGCCTAACTCCCTGACCCCGAGGCCCCCGGGGACGCGGGTGGCCTCTTTGGATAGGGCCCCTCGAGGCCTACGGAAGACCCGAGTTTGAAATTTTTTCGCCCGGCCGTCTTCGAGATATCGGCGAAAAACGGAATCTTCCCGTCCGGTGGGTGGGTGTGGGTGTCTCCGGGGGGCGGGGGGACTTCCAGGACCCCGGGGGGGGGGCCACCTGGCCGTGCCCGAGGACGGTGCACCTCCCTGGGTGTGCCGTCAGAGCCTCCGGGGCCCCGGAAGTCCCCGCCCGCTGCACGTTTTCGGACTTTGAGGGATTTTCGGGCCCGGAAAAGGGCCCCGAATTCGAACGCACGTAGCTCGGGGACCCGGGGGCCCAGAGACACCGGACTCGGGTCAAGTGTGGCGTCCCGGCGGGCCCCTCGCAAAGAGCCCGCCCCCGAGCTCCGGGGCCCCCGGGTCCCGGAGAAAAGGGGCCCGACGTGTCGGGGGGGCGCCTGGGAAGGAAAGGTCCCAGGGGCCCGGGGGAGGCGGGGTCCGAGAGGGCCCGTGGGGAGCCCCCGACACCCGAAAGGGCGAGCCGCTGGGACCTCCCCTCTCCGAGATACGGGCCGTTTTCTCCGAAAGTCGCCCGCGCGTAACGGGGCCCATCTCGGGACCGGGAGGTCCCAGCGGCTCGCGGCGGCGGGTGCGGGGCCCGCTCTCGGGGACCTTGCTCCTCCCGCCGTCCCGAGCCACGGGGACCTTCCGGTCCCGAGACTCGGGGGTACGGCCACTTCCTGTCCAGCTTTGACCGGGTGTAACTCGAAAAGTAAGCCGAGTTGGGGCTCCACACTCGGGGGTATTGGGGGCCTCTAGGAGGGCCCCCCACGCCGGGTGTATGGGGCCCCAACTCGGCTTGGTTCCGGAGATATGGCCCTTTAAAGTTTCAACTTTGACCGGGTGTAACTCGAAAAGTAAGCCGAGTTGGGGCTCCACACTCGGGGGTATTGGGGGCCTCTAGGAGGGCCCCCCACGCCGGGTGTATGGGGCCCCAACTCGGCTTGGTTCCGGAGATATGGCCCTTTAAAGTTTCAACTTTGACCGGCTGTAACTCGAAAAGTAAGCCGAGTTGGGGCTCCACACTCGGGGGTATTGGGGGCCTCTAGGAGGGCCCCCCACGCCGGGTGTATGGGGCCCCAACTCGGCTTGGTTCCGGAGATATGGCCCTTTAAAGTTTCAACTTTGACCGGCTGTAACTCGAAAAGTAAGCCGAGTTGGGGCTCCACACTCGGGGGTATTGGGGGCCTCTAGGAGGGCCCCCCACGCCGGGTGTATGGGGCCCCAACTCGGCTTGGTTCCGGAGATATGGCCCTTTAAAGTTTCAACTTTGACCGGCTGTAACTCGAAAAGTAAGCCGAGTTGGGGCTCCACACTCGGGGGTATTGGGGGCCTCTAGGAGGGCCCCCCACGCCGGGTGTATGGGGCCCCAACTCGGCTTGGTTCCGGAGATATGCCCGTTTGAAGTTGCAACTTCTACCCAGTCTAA
>NW_028297345.1:0-10000 GCF_988280905.1 Pimephales promelas | reverse complement strand
TCTCCGAGTCGGGCAGGAGGTGGTCCAGGCGGGTGCCCCCTGGTCCCCCCGACGTGTTAGGGGGCAAGCGGTGGGTCTCCCCCAAGCCCAAAGCCCCGGTTCCCAGAGTCGGGTAAACTGCGGGAGTAACTTTGACTCTCTTAAGGTAGGCAGGAACCGGTGTGAGTGGTGTGGAAAGCCGAGTTGGGGCTCCATGCTCTGGGCACAGGGGGATCTCCTAGTGGTCCACCCCAGGCCCAGAGTGTGGAGCCCCAACTCGGCTTATTTTTTTTAAAATTATTATTATTTTATTTATTTTTTTTTATCTTATTTTATTTTTTCAATTTTTCGGGATGCACCGGGTAGAAGTTCAAACTTCAACCGCCGCGGGGGTCCCTGGCCAGAGCTCTGGTTCTCCGAGTCGGGCAGGAGGTGGTCCAGGCGGGTGCCCCCTGGTCCCCCCGACGTGTTAGGGGGCGAGCGGTGGGTCTCCCCCAAGCCCAAAGCCCCGGTTCCCAGAGTCGGGTAAACTGCGGGAGTAACTTTGACTCTCTTAAGGTAGGCAGGAACCGGTGTGAGTGGTGTGGAAAGCCGAGTTGGGGCTCCATGCTCTGGGCACAGGGGGATCTCCTAGTGGTCCACCCCAGGCCCAGAGTGTGGAGCCCCAACTCGGCTTATTTTTTAAAAATTATTATTATTATTATTATTATTATTATTTTAATCTTATTTTATTTTATTTTTTTCAATTTTTCGGGATGCACCGGGTAGAAGTTCAAACTTCAACCGCCGTGGGGGTCCCTGGCCAGCGTTCTGGTTCTCCGAAGTGGGGCTGAGGGGGTCCAGGCGGGTGCCCCCTGGTCCCCCCCGACGTGTTAGGGGGCGAGCGGTGGGTCTCCCCCAAGCCCAAAGCCCCGGTTCCCAGAGTCGGGTAAACTGCGCGACTAACAATGACTCTCTTAAGGTAGTCAGAAACCGGTGTGAGTGGTGTGGAAAGCCGATTCGGGGCTCCACGCTCTGGGCACAGGGGGATCTCCTAGTGGTGCCCCCCAGGCCCAGAGTGTGGAGCCCCAACTCGGCTTATTTTTATTTTTATTATTATTTTTTTTTTTTATTTAATTATTATTTTGGGATTATTAGACTGGGTAGAAGTTGCAACTTCAAACGGGCATATCTCCGGAACCAAGCCGAGTTGGGGCCCCATACACCCGGCGTGGGGGGCCCTCCTAGAGGCCCCCAATACCCCCGAGTGTGGAGCCCCAACTCGGCTTACTTTTCGAGTTACAGCCGGTCAAAGTTGAAACTTTAAAGGGCCATATCTCCGGAACCAAGCCGAGTTGGGGCCCCATACACCCGGCGTGGGGGGCCCTCCTAGAGGCCCCCAATACCCCCGAGTGTGGAGCCCCAACTCGGCTTACTTTTCGAGTTACAGCCGGTCAAAGTTGAAACTTTAAAGGGCCATATCTCCGGAACCAAGCCGAGTTGGGGCCCCATACACCCGGCGTGGGGGGCCCTCCTAGAGGCCCCCAATACCCCCGAGTGTGGAGCCCCAACTCGGCTTACTTTTCGAGTTACAGCCGGTCAAAGTTGAAACTTTAAAGGGCCATATCTCCGGAACCAAGCCGAGTTGGGGCCCCATACACCCGGCGTGGGGGGCCCTCCTAGAGGCCCCCAATACCCCCGAGTGTGGAGCCCCAACTCGGCTTACTTTTCGAGTTACACCCGGTCAAAGTTGAAACTTTAAAGGGCCATATCTCCGGAACCAAGCCGAGTTGGGGCCCCATACACCCGGCGTGGGGGGCCCTCCTAGAGGCCCCCAATACCCCCGAGTGTGGAGCCCCAACTCGGCTTACTTTTCGAGTTACACCCGGTCAAAGTTGAAACTTTAAAGGGCCATATCTCCGGAACCAAGCCGAGTTGGGGCCCCATACACCCGGCGTGGGGGGCCCTCCTAGAGGCCCCCAATACCCCCGAGTGTGGAGCCCCAACTCGGCTTACTTTTCGAGTTACACCCGGTCAAAGCTGGACAGGAAGTGGCCGTATCTCGGGACCGGAAGGTCCCCGTGGCTCGGGACGGCGGGAGGAGCAAGGTCCCCGAGAGCGGGCCCCGCACCCGCCGCCGCGAGCCGCTGGGACCTCCCGGTCCCGAGATGGGCCCCGTTACGCGCGGGCGACTTTCGGAGAAAACGGCCCGTATCTCGGAGAGGGGAGGTCCCAGCGGCTCGCCCTTTCGGGTGTCGGGGGCTCCCCACGGGCCCTCTCGGACCCCGCCTCCCCCGGGCCCCTGGGACCTTTCCTTCCCAGGCGCCCCCCCGACACGTCGGGCCCCTTTTCTCCGGGACCCGGGGGCCCCGGAGCTCGGGGGCGGGCTCTTTGCGAGGGGCCCGCCGGGACGCCACACTTGACCCGAGTCCGGTGTCTCTGGGCCGCCGGGTCCCCGAGCTACGGGCGTTCGAATTCGGGGCCCGAAAATCCCTCAAAGTCCGAAAACGTGCAGTGGGCGGGGACTTCCGGGGGCCCCGGAGGCTCTGACGGCACACCCAGGGAGGTGCACCGTCCTCGGGCACGGCCAGGTGGCCCCCCCCGGGGTCCTGGAAGTCCCCCCGCCCCCCGGAGACACCCACACCCACAAGACGGGAAGATTCCGTTTTTCGCCGATATCTCGAAGACGGCCGGGCGAAAAAATTTCAAACTCGGGTCTTCCCAAGGCCTCGAGGGGCCCTATCCAAAGAGGCCACCCGCGTCCCCGGGGGCCTCGGGGTCAGGGAGTTAGGCCCGGTCAAAGGCGCGGCGTTTTTGGCTTATATCTCGCGAACCCCTGGGCCAATCTTCCCCAAACTCGAATCGACCGTAGTGCCGGACGGGGCCTTTCGAAAGAGCCCACCCACGAGGTCCAACTCGCCCGGGTCCCCGAGTTATAGCCGTTCAAAGTCGGGGGTCCCGATCCGGTAGGGGGCGTCCCCGGGGCCCGCCGCCGCCCTGGTTCGAGCGAGGGCCCCCGTGGGACCTCGCCACCCAAATTTGAGCTCTCTGGGCCTTCGCGTCGCGGAGATACGGGCGATTTTCTCCCGGGATCGTGACGTCATCGGCGGGCGCCATTTCAGAGCGCGGCCGAGGGTTTTCGGCCGATATCTCCGCGAATACTCGACCAAAAACGACGAAACGCATATGGACGCGTTCAGCTCGGCGAGACGGTTCGAATGAGCCCGGCCTCGGCCGGGCACGTCGAGTTTTCGGCGAGATATTTGCGTTTTTCCGCTTCCGGGGCGCTTTGGGGGCCCGTATCTCGGGCCCCCGGGGGCCCACGGGGCTGGGGGCGGTCTCATTCGAAAGGTCTCGTCCCGTTCTCCAGCCGACAAAAATTTGGCGTCGATCGGAGCCGCCTTCGGAGAGCTACGGTCGTTTGAAGCCCCGTGCGGTGGGGTTACCGTCCTTCAAACAGCCGCCGCTCGCAGGGGGAGTCCCGGGGAGGCATGGTTGCCTGTATGACTTGGGCTTAGAGCACCCAGCCCCGCGCTCCTGGAGGAACCTCCGGTGCACAGGGTCTGCTGCAACCAGCCACGTGGGTTCTGAGGGGTAGGGGAGCGTGCGCTCTCCTCCCCGGGCGGGCGGCCGGGCCCTGGGGGCTCGCGCCTCCACGGAGGGACCTCGCTCCCGGGGCTTCGTCCCCGGGGCTCGGGGACTCCGTGGCGGCTCGGCCCCCGGGGTTCGACCCCGCTCGCTCGCTCCAAAACCCAAGTCCAAAACGTGGGGTTGCACGGGAGCTCCGGGCGCGACGGGTCTCCACGCACGGCCCCGGGGAGGGAGCTCCGACCCGGGCCGGAGGCAGATTCGCCCCCCGCCCCCCGGCTGTCCGCCCGGAGCCGAGACGGTCCTAAAACGGGCCTTGGGGGTGATGTAGAAGGGTAACGCTCACACAACCAGGACTCACACAAACCGATCTGCATCCCAGGCAGGGTGCGGGTCTCCTGGGCACGAATAAAGCCCGATGCCCCGTGGGTGATGTTGGCCCTGGCCACTCAAGGCACTCACCCAAGCCAGAGAGGGTGCACTCTGGCTGGGGAAGCAGATTCAATCTCTGCTGTGGTGGAGCTCTGGAAAAACGCCAAACCTCCAGGAAAAGACGGCCCGGTTTCTCTGAAAAGTGCATCCCAGGCAGGGTGCGGGTCTCATGGGCACGAATAAAGCCCGATGCCCGTGGGTGATGTTGGCCCTGGCCACTCAAGGCACTCACCCAAGCCAGAGAGGGTGCACTCTGGCTGGGGAAGCAGATTCAATCTCTGCTGTGGTGGAGCTCTGGAAAAAACGCGAAACCTCCAGGAAAAGACGGCCCGATTTCTCTGAAAAGTGCATCCCAGGCAGGGTGCGGGTCTCCTGGGCACGAATAAAGCCCGATGCCCCGTGGGTGATGTTGGCCCTGGCCACTCAAGGCACTCACCCAAGCCAGAGAGGGTGCACTCTGGCTGGGGAAGCAGATTCAATCTCTGCTGTGGTGGAGCTCTGGAAAAACGCGAAACCTCCAGGAAAAGACGGCCCGGTTTCTCTGAAAAGTGCATCCCAGGCAGGGTGCGGGTCTCATGGGCACGAATAAAGCCCGATGCCCGTGGGTGATGTTGGCCCTGGCCACTCAAGGCACTCACCCAAGCCAGAGAGGGTGCACTCTGGCTGGGGAAACAGATTCAATCTCTGCTGTGGTGGAGCTCTGAAAAAAAAAAAACGCGAAACCTCCAGGAAAAGACGGCCCGGTTTCTCTGAAAAGTGCATCCCAGGCAGGGTGCGGGTCTCATGGGCACGAATAAAGCCCGATGCCCGTGGGTGATGTTGGCCCTGGCCACTCAAGGCACTCACCCAAGCCAGAGAGGGTGCACTCTGGCTGGGGAAGCAGATTCAATCTCTGCTGTGGTGGAGCTCTGAAAAAAAAAAAAAACGCGAAACCTCCAGGAAAAGACGGCCCGATTTCTCTGAAAAGTGCATCCCAGGCAGGGTGCGGGGTCTCCTGGGCACGAATAAAGCCCGATGCCCACCTTGAAACGGAGCCTGGGCTCGACTCTGAAGTCCAGATCTCGAAAAACGACAGAGTCCAAAAAGGTGCGGTGGCTCCAAACCTCCATGCCCTCAGACCTCCCTGGCCAGCCCAGGGAGGGTGGCCCGTCCTGGGCCAGACTCAGATTTCCCCCGCCACCCCTGGAGCTCCGCCTGGAGCGAAGACGGTCCTAAAACGGACCATGGGGCTCTTGTAGAGGATGAGGGAGGGAGAGAGGGGCCTTCAGAGAGCCCCTTGGCCGGCTTGACTCTGGAGTCGAATTTGGAAAAATAGACAAAGTCCATAAACGTGCTGTTGGTTCGGACCTCCAGGGCACTCAAGGCACTCACCCAAGCCAGAGAGGGTGCACTCTGGCTGGGGAAGAGGATTCAATCTCTGCTGTGGTGGAGCTCTGAAAAACACGAGAACCTCCAGGAAAAGGCGGCCCGGTTTCTCTGAAAAGTGCATCCCAGGCAGGGTGCGGGTCTCCTGGGCAAGAACGAAGCCCAATGCCCACCTTGAAACGGAGCCTGGGCTCGACTCTGAAGCCCAGATCTCGAAAAACGACAGAGTACAAAAAATGTGCGGTGGCTCCAAACCTCCATGCCCTCAGACCTCCCTGGCCAGCCCAGGGAGGGTGGCCCGTCCTGGGCCAGATTCAGATTCACCCGCCACCCCTGGAGCTCCGCCTGGAGCGAAGACGGTCCTAAAACGGGCCTTCGGGGATGTATGAGAGAGGGGAAGCGTGGTGGTGGCAAACACAGAGGACCCCCTACCAGCGATCAGACCGTCGTGAGTCCCACTCAGAGTCACTCTGGGTGGGCATGTAAAAATCCAGATTACGCCGCGCTGGAGCTCTGGAAGTTACGAGACCTCCAGGAAAAGACAGGCTGGTTTTCTGAAAAGTGCACCCCAGGCAGGGTGCATCTTTTCCTGGGCACGAGCCCAGCGCACATGGTGTGGTGGTCCGGCTCTGGTGCCAAAGTTTGGGGGAAAAAATAGACAGAGTCCAATAACGTGGTGTGGTTCCAAAGCTCCATGCCCTCAGACCTCCCTGGCCAGCCCAGGGAGGGTGGCCCGTCCTGGGCCAGATTCAGATTTGCCCGCCACCCCTGGAGCTCCGCCTGGAGCGAAGACGGTCCTAAAACGGGCCTTCGGGGATGTATGAGAGAGGGGGAAGCGTGGTGGTGGCAAACACAGAGGACCCCTACCAGCGATCAGACCGTCGTGAGTCCCACTCAGACTCACTCTGGGTGGGCATATAAAATCCAGACTACGCCCCGTCGGAGCTCTGGAAGTACGAGACCTCCAGGAAAAGACAGGCTGGTTTTCTGAAAAGTGCACCCCAGGCAGGGTGCATCTTTCCTGGGCACGAGCCCGGCGCACGTGGCGGGGTCCGGCTCTGGTGCCAAAAAAATTGAGAAAAATCGACTAAGTCCAATGGCGTGACGTGGGTTCAAAGCTCCATGGTCTCAGACCTCCCTGGCCAGCCCAGGGAGGGTGGCCCGTCCTGGGCCAGAGTCAGATTCGCCCGACACCCCCTGGAGCTCGACCTGGAGGGAAGACGGTCCTAAAACGGGCCTTCGGGGCTGTATGGAAGAGGGCAAGTGTGGTGGTGCAAAACACAGAGCACCCCCTACCATTGATCAGACCGTCGTGAGTCCCACTCAGACTCGCTCTGGGTGGGCATATAAAATCCAGACTACGCCCCCCCCGTCGGAGCTCTGGAAGTACGAGACCTCCAGGAAAAGACAGGCCGGTTTTATGTAAAGTGCACCCCAGGCAGGGTGCGTCTTTCCTGGGCACGAGCCCGGCGCGCGTGGCGGGGTCCGGCTCTGGTGCCAAAAAATTTGAGTAAAATCGACTAAGTCCAATGACGTGGTGTGGTTCCAAAGCTCCATGGTCTCAGACCTCCCTGGCCAGCCCAGGGAGGGTGGCCCCGTCCTGGGCCAGAGTCAGATTCGCCCGACACCCCCTGGAGCTCGACCTGGAGGGAAGACGGTCCTAAAACGGGCCTTCGGGGCTGTATGGAAGAGGGCAAGTGTGGTGGTGCAAAACACAGAGCACCCCCTACCATTGATCAGACCGTCGTGAGTCCCACTCAGACTCGCTCTGGGTGGGCATATAAAATCCAGACTGCGCCCCCGTCGGAGCTCTGGAAGTACGAGACCTCCAGGAAAAGACGGGCTGGTTTTATGGAAAAAGTGCACCCCAGGCATATGCTTGTCGAACGGTCGGTCTGGGTAAACGGCGAGTGTCCGTGCTGTTGCGTGCGAACGAGATTCCCAATGCTAACGAACCTCCCCCGGCTGGCGACCGGGGAGAGCGCCTCGTTTTCGGGCACGAGCGAATGCGTCTGCCTGGCGGAGCCCCCGTCGGTGCCGAGGTGGTCCTGAGACGGGCCTTCGGGGTTTTGTCGAGGAAGGGGACAAGCGCCCCAATCGGACAAGGCGACGGGCTAAAAAATGGTGCTCGGTATCGGTTTCTGACATCCAGGCGGGGATGCGTCATCTGGGGTCGGCAGGCAGGCAGGCAGGCGGTCACCAGGGCGCTCTGGAGGAAAAGGCCCCCCTCCGGAAAAAAAGGACAGAGTCCGTAAACGTGAAGTCGAAAGAGTTCCCCAGGGCCGGCCCGTCTCCATGGCCGGTGACCTGGGTGGGTGCCTCGGACCCGGGGCGAGACGGTATCGGTGGGCGTGAACGGAGCACCCGTCGGTGCCGAGACGGTCCTAAAACGGGCCTTCGGGGTTTTGTCGAGGAAGGGGACGAGAGCCCCGCTCGGACAAGGTGACGGACCAAAAAAAAAATGCTCGGTATCGGTTTCCGACATCCTGGGGAGGATGCGTCGTCTGGGGTCGGCAGGCAGGCGGTAACCAGGGCGCTCTGGAGGAAAAGGCCCCCCTCCGGAAAAAAGGGACAGAGTCCCTAAACGTGAAGTCGAAAGAGTTTACCAGGACGGCCCGCCTCCCGGGCCGGTCACCCGGGAGGGCGCTTCGTGCCCGGGGCGAGACGGTATCGGTGGGCGCGGCGGAGCTTCCGTCGGTGCCAAGACGGTCCTAAAACGGGCCTTCGGGGTTTTGTCGAGGAGGGGACAAACGCCCCGCTCGGACAAGGTAACGGATCTCCGTGTGACGGGCGCCTCCGGGTTGCCCACCCCCGGGGCCCGAGAGGAGCACCCCCTCCTCCCGGGCCGTCGACGCGAGGGGTGTTTAGCCTGATCGATTGGAACTTCGGACGCGCCTGGGGACGGCCCCTGCCCGGTCGAGAGACCGCTATGGGCAGCTTGCTCCTCCCCGCTCTGCGCGTCGACTCTAGACGCGGCCTCCCTCCGGGGAAAGCAGGCCGCGTCGACCTCGGGAGACTCAGAAGACCCGTCTGAAACGAACGTCCGCCACGGCGGGCGGAGGACGCGGTCGCGTCGGTCGGATCGGACGGCGAGCGGATCGGGGGGCTCGACACATCCCCCCACCCTCCCAGTCTTCGAGCCGGCTCTTCGCACCCGCGCCTCCCCCGCCCGAAAGGCACCCTTTCCCGGTTACGGCCTCGACCCAGCGGCCACACCTTCTCCCCCCCAGAGAGAGAGGAGGGTTCCGCACGCGCCCCCTATGAGCGGCCGCGCCGTCCCCGAGCCCCCGGCCCGCCGACCCGGGCCGCACTCGAGGCGGAGCGAGACCCGTGTGTAGGAAGCCAGCGTGTTCGCGGTTCTCCTTCCCCCCCTACAGGGCGGTTTACCTGGTTGATCCTGCCAGTAGCATATGCTTGTCTCAAAGATTAAGCCATGCAGGTCTAAGTGCACACGGTCGGTACAGTGAAACTGCGAATGGCTCATTAAATCAGTTATGGTTCCTTTGATCGCTCCACCCGCTACTTGGATAACTGTGGCAATTCCAGAGCTAATACATGCAAACGAGCGCCGACCCGGCTCCCCTCGGGGGGTCGGGGACGCGTGCATTTATCAGATCCAAAACCCATCCGGGTGCGGCTCCGGCCGCCCCGGCCGCTTTGGTGACTCTAGATAACCTCGGGCCGATCGCGCGCCCTCCGCGGCGGCGACGACTCATTCGAATGTCTGCCCTATCAACTTTCGATGGTACATTCGGCGCCTACCATGGTGACCACGGGTAACGGGGAATCAGGGTTCGATTCCGGAGGGAGCCTGAGAAACGGCTACCACATCCAAGGAAGGCAGCAGGCGCGCAAATTACCCATTTCCGACACGGAGAGGTAGTGACGAAAAATAACAATACAGGTCTCTTTCGAGGCCCTGTAATTGGAATGAGCGTATCCTAAACCCATGGGCGAGGACCCATTGGAGGGCAAGTCTGGTGCCAGCAGCCGCGGTAATTCCAGCTCCAATAGCGTATACTAAAGTTGCTGCAGTTAAAAAGCTCGTAGTTGGATCTCGGGAGCGGGCCGGCGGTCCGCCGCGAGGCGAGCCACCGCCTGTCCCGGACCCCTGCCTCACGGCGCCCCCCGGATGCCCTTAACTGGGTGTCCGGTCCTCGGGGCCCGAAGCGTTTACTTTGAAAAAATTAGAGTGTTCAAAGCAGGCCGCCCGTCGCCGCTGAATACCGCAGCTAGGAATAATGGAATAGGACTCCGGTTCTATTTTGTGGGTTTCTGGAACCCGGGGCCATGATTGAGAGGGACGGCCGGGGGCATTCGTATTGCGCCGCTAGAGGTGAAATTCTTGGACCGGCGCAAGACGGACGAGAGCGAAAGCATTTGCCAAGAATGTTTTCATTAATCAAGAACGAAAGTCGGAGGTTCGAAGACGATCAGATACCGTCGTAGTTCCGACCGTAAACGATGCCGACCCGCGATCCGGCGGCGTTATTCCCATGACCCGCCGGGCAGCGTGCGGGAAACCACGAGTCTTTGGGTTCCGGGGGGAGTATGGTTGCAAAGCTGAAACTTAAAGGAATTGACGGAAGGGCACCACCAGGAGTGGAGCCTGCGGCTTAATTTGACTCAACACGGGAAAGCTCACCCGGCCCGGACA
>NW_028297344.1:10000-17877 GCF_988280905.1 Pimephales promelas | reverse complement strand
CCGCGTCTAGAGTCGACGCGCAGAGCGGGGAGGAGCAAGCTGCCCATAGCGGTCTCTCGACCGGGCAGGGGCCGTCCCCAGGCGCGTCCGAAGTTCCAATCGATCAGGCTAAACACCCCTCGCGTCGACGGCCCGGGAGGAGGGGGTGCGCTCCTCTCGGGCCCCGGGGGTGGGCAACCCGGAGGCGCCCGTCACACGGAGATCCGTTACCTTGTCCGAGCGGGGCGTTTGTCCCCTCCTCGACAAAACCCCGAAGGCCCGTTTTAGGACCGTCTTGGCACCGACGGAAGCTCCGCCGCGCCCACCGATACCGTCTCGCCCCGGGCACGAAGCGCCCTCCCGGGTGACCGGCCCGGGAGGCGGGCCGTCCTGGTAAACTCTTTCGACTTCACGTTTAGGGACTCTGTCCCTTTTTTCCGGAGGGGGGCCTTTTCCTCCAGAGCGCCCTGGTTACCGCCTGCCTGCCGACCCCAGACGACGCATCCTCCCCAGGATGTCGGAAACCGATACCGAGCAACGCTTTTTTTTTTGGTCCGTCACCTTGTCCGAGCGGGGCTCTCGTCCCCTTCCTCGACAAAACCCCGAAGGCCCGTTTTAGGACCGTCTCGGCACCGACGGGTGCTCCGTTCACGCCCACCGATACCGTCTCGCCCCGGGTCCGAGGCACCCACCCAGGTCACCGGCCATGGAGACGGGCCGGCCCTGGGGAACTCTTTCGACTTCACGTTTACGGACTCTGTCCTTTTTTTCCGGAGGGGGGCCTTTTCCTCCAGAGCGCCCTGGTGACCGCCTGCCTGCCTGCCTGCCGACCCCAGATGACGCATCCCCGCCTGGATGTCAGAAACCGATACCGAGCACCATTTTTTAGCCCGTCGCCTTGTCCGATTGGGGCGCTTGTCCCCTTCCTCGACAAAACCCCGAAGGCCCGTCTCAGGACCACCTCGGCACCGACGGGGGCTCCGCCAGGCAGACGCATTCGCTCGTGCCCGAAAACGAGGCGCTCTCCCCGGTCGCCAGCCGGGGGAGGTTCGTTAGCATTGGGAATCTCGTTCGCACGCAACAGCACGGACACTCGCCGTTTACCCAGACCGACCGTTCGACAAGCATATGCCTGGGGTGCACTTTTTCCATAAAACCAGCCCGTCTTTTCCTGGAGGTCTCGTACTTCCAGAGCTCCGACGGGGGCGCAGTCTGGATTTTATATGCCCACCCAGAGCGAGTCTGAGTGGGACTCACGACGGTCTGATCAATGGTAGGGGGTGCTCTGTGTTTTGCACCACCACACTTGCCCTCTTCCATACAGCCCCGAAGGCCCGTTTTAGGACCGTCTTCCCTCCAGGTCGAGCTCCAGGGGGTGTCGGGCGAATCTGACTCTGGCCCAGGACGGGGCCACCCTCCCTGGGCTGGCCAGGGAGGTCTGAGACCATGGAGCTTTGGAACCACACCACGTCATTGGACTTAGTCGATTTTACTCAAATTTTTTGGCACCAGAGCCGGACCCCGCCACGCGCGCCGGGCTCGTGCCCAGGAAAGACGCACCCTGCCTGGGGTGCACTTTACATAAAACCGGCCTGTCTTTTCCTGGAGGTCTCGTACTTCCAGAGCTCCGACGGGGGGGGCGTAGTCTGGATTTTATATGCCCACCCAGAGCGAGTCTGAGTGGGACTCACGACGGTCTGATCAATGGTAGGGGGTGCTCTGTGTTTTGCACCACCACACTTGCCCTCTTCCATACAGCCCCGAAGGCCCGTTTTAGGACCGTCTTCCCTCCAGGTCGAGCTCCAGGGGGTGTCGGGCGAATCTGACTCTGGCCCAGGACGGGCCACCCTCCCTGGGCTGGCCAGGGAGGTCTGAGACCATGGAGCTTTGAACCCACGTCACGCCATTGGACTTAGTCGATTTTTCTCAATTTTTTTGGCACCAGAGCCGGACCCCGCCACGTGCGCCGGGCTCGTGCCCAGGAAAGATGCACCCTGCCTGGGGTGCACTTTTCAGAAAACCAGCCTGTCTTTTCCTGGAGGTCTCGTACTTCCAGAGCTCCGACGGGGCGTAGTCTGGATTTTATATGCCCACCCAGAGTGAGTCTGAGTGGGACTCACGACGGTCTGATCGCTGGTAGGGGTCCTCTGTGTTTGCCACCACCACGCTTCCCCCTCTCTCATACATCCCCGAAGGCCCGTTTTAGGACCGTCTTCGCTCCAGGCGGAGCTCCAGGGGTGGCGGGCAAATCTGAATCTGGCCCAGGACGGGCCACCCTCCCTGGGCTGGCCAGGGAGGTCTGAGGGCATGGAGCTTTGGAACCACACCACGTTATTGGACTCTGTCTATTTTTTCCCCCAAACTTTGGCACCAGAGCCGGACCACCACACCATGTGCGCTGGGCTCGTGCCCAGGAAAAGATGCACCCTGCCTGGGGTGCACTTTTCAGAAAACCAGCCTGTCTTTTCCTGGAGGTCTCGTAACTTCCAGAGCTCCAGCGCGGCGTAATCTGGATTTTTACATGCCCACCCAGAGTGACTCTGAGTGGGACTCACGACGGTCTGATCGCTGGTAGGGGGTCCTCTGTGTTTGCCACCACCACGCTTCCCCTCTCTCATACATCCCCGAAGGCCCGTTTTAGGACCGTCTTCGCTCCAGGCGGAGCTCCAGGGGTGGCGGGCGAATCTGAATCTGGCCCAGGACGGGCCACCCTCCCTGGGCTGGCCAGGGAGGTCTGAGGGCATGGAGGTTTGGAGCCACCGCACATTTTTTGTACTCTGTCGTTTTTCGAGATCTGGGCTTCAGAGTCGAGCCCAGGCTCCGTTTCAAGGTGGGCATTGGGCTTCGTTCTTGCCCAGGAGACCCGCACCCTGCCTGGGATGCACTTTTCAGAGAAACCGGGCCGCCTTTTCCTGGAGGTTCTCGTGTTTTTCAGAGCTCCACCACAGCAGAGATTGAATCCTCTTCCCCAGCCAGAGTGCACCCTCTCTGGCTTGGGTGAGTGCCTTGAGTGCCCTGGAGGTCCGAACCAACAGCACGTTTATGGACTTTGTCTATTTTTCCAAATTCGACTCCAGAGTCAAGCCGGCCAAGGGGCTCTCTGAAGGCCCCTCTCTCCCTCCCTCATCCTCTACAAGAGCCCCATGGTCCGTTTTAGGACCGTCTTCGCTCCAGGCGGAGCTCCAGGGGTGGCGGGGGAAATCTGAGTCTGGCCCAGGACGGGCCA
The DNA here is from genome assembly GCF_988280905.1 of Pimephales promelas. NCBI lineage: Eukaryota > Metazoa > Chordata > Actinopteri > Cypriniformes > Leuciscidae > Pimephales > Pimephales promelas. The sequence continues at coordinate 14,672 of NW_028297344.1, read as the reverse complement.
CCCTCCCTGGGCTGGCCAGGGAGGTCTGAGGGCATGGAGGTTTGGAGCCACCGCACCTTTTTGGACTCTGTCGTTTTTCGAGATCTGGACTTCAGAGTCGAGCCCAGGCTCCGTTTCAAGGTGGGCATCGGGCTTTATTCGTGCCCAGGAGACCCCGCACCCTGCCTGGGATGCACTTTTCAGAGAAATCGGGCCGTCTTTTCCTGGAGGTTTCGCGTTTTTTTTTTTTTTCAGAGCTCCACCACAGCAGAGATTGAATCTGCTTCCCCAGCCAGAGTGCACCCTCTCTGGCTTGGGTGAGTGCCTTGAGTGGCCAGGGCCAACATCACCCACGGGCATCGGGCTTTATTCGTGCCCATGAGACCCGCACCCTGCCTGGGATGCACTTTTCAGAGAAACCGGGCCGTCTTTTCCTGGAGGTTTCGCGTTTTTTTTTTTTCAGAGCTCCACCACAGCAGAGATTGAATCTGTTTCCCCAGCCAGAGTGCACCCTCTCTGGCTTGGGTGAGTGCCTTGAGTGGCCAGGGCCAACATCACCCACGGGCATCGGGCTTTATTCGTGCCCATGAGACCCGCACCCTGCCTGGGATGCACTTTTCAGAGAAACCGGGCCGTCTTTTCCTGGAGGTTTCGCGTTTTTCCAGAGCTCCACCACAGCAGAGATTGAATCTGCTTCCCCAGCCAGAGTGCACCCTCTCTGGCTTGGGTGAGTGCCTTGAGTGGCCAGGGCCAACATCACCCACGGGGCATCGGGCTTTATTCGTGCCCAGGAGACCCGCACCCTGCCTGGGATGCACTTTTCAGAGAAATCGGGCCGTCTTTTCCTGGAGGTTTCGCGTTTTTTCCAGAGCTCCACCACAGCAGAGATTGAATCTGCTTCCCCAGCCAGAGTGCACCCTCTCTGGCTTGGGTGAGTGCCTTGAGTGGCCAGGGCCAACATCACCCACGGGCATCGGGCTTTATTCGTGCCCATGAGACCCGCACCCTGCCTGGGATGCACTTTTCAGAGAAACCGGGCCGTCTTTTCCTGGAGGTTTGGCGTTTTTCCAGAGCTCCACCACAGCAGAGATTGAATCTGCTTCCCCAGCCAGAGTGCACCCTCTCTGGCTTGGGTGAGTGCCTTGAGTGGCCAGGGCCAACATCACCCACGGGGCATCGGGCTTTATTCGTGCCCAGGAGACCCGCACCCTGCCTGGGATGCAGATCGGTTTGTGTGAGTCCTGGTTGTGTGAGCGTTACCCTTCTACATCACCCCCAAGGCCCGTTTTAGGACCGTCTCGGCTCCGGGCGGACAGCCGGGGGGCGGGGGGCGAATCTGCCTCCGGCCCGGGTCGGAGCTCCCTCCCCGGGGCCGTGCGTGGAGACCCGTCGCGCCCGGAGCTCCCGTGCAACCCCACGTTTTGGACTTGGGTTTTGGAGCGAGCGAGCGGGGTCGAACCCCGGGGGCCGAGCCGCCACGGAGTCCCCGAGCCCCGGGGACGAAGCCCCGGGAGCGAGGTCCCTCCGTGGAGGCGCGAGCCCCCAGGGCCCGGCCGCCCGCCCGGGGAGGAGAGCGCCCGCTCCCCTACCCCTCAGAACCCACGTGGCTGGTTGCAGCAGACCCTGTGCACCGGAGGTTCCTCCAGGAGCGCGGGGCTGGGTGCTCTAAGCCCAAGTCATACAGGCAACCATGCCTCCCCGGGACTCCCCCTGCGAGCGGCGGCTGTTTGAAGGACGGTAACCCCACCGCACGGGGCTTCAAACGACCGTAGCTCTCCGAAGGCGGCTCCGATCGACGCCAAATTTTTGTCGGCTGGAGAACGGGACGAGACCTTTCGAATGAGACCGCCCCCAGCCCCGTGGGCCCCCGGGGGCCCGAGATACGGGCCCCCAAAGCGCCCCGGAAGCGGAAAAACGCAAATATCTCGCCGAAAACTCGACGTGCCCGGCCGAGGCCGGGCTCATTCGAACCGTCTCGCCGAGCTGAACGCGTCCATATGCGTTTCGTCGTTTTTGGTCGAGTATTCGCGGAGATATCGGCCGAAAACCCTCGGCCGCGCTCTGAAATGGCGCCCGCCGATGACGTCACGATCCCGGGAGAAAATCGCCCGTATCTCCGCGACGCGAAGGCCAGAGAGCTCAAATTTGGGTGGCGAGGTCCCACGGGGGCCCTCGCTCGAACCAGGGCGGCGGCGGGCCCCGGGGACGCCCCCTACCGGATCGCCGTTCGCCGGGACCCCCGACTTTGAACGGCTATAACTCGGGGACCCGGGCGAGTTGGACCTCGTGGGTGGGCTCTTTCGAAAGGCCCCGTCCGGCACTACGGTCGATTCGAGTTTGGGGAAGATTGGCCCGGGGGTTCGCGAGATATAAGCCAAAAACGCCGCGCCTTTGACCGGGCCTAACTCCCTGACCCCGAGGCCCCCGGGGACGCGGGTGGCCTCTTTGGATAGGGCCCCCCGAGGCCTACGGAAGACCCGAGTTTGAAATTTTTTCGCCCGGCCGTTTTCGAGATATCGGCGAAAAACGGAATCTTCCCGTCCGGTGGGTGGGTGGGTGTGGGTGTGGGTGTCTCCGGGGGGCGGGGGGACTTCCAGGACCCCGGGGGGGCCACCTGGCCGTGCCCGAGGACGGTGCACCTCCCTGGGTGTGCCGTCAGAGCCTCCGGGGCCCCGGAAGTCCCCGCCCACTGCACGTTTTCGGACTTTGAGGGATTTTCGGGCCCCGAATTCGAACGCCCGTAGCTCGGGGACCCGGCGGCCCAGAGACACCGGACTCGGGTCAAGTGTGGCGTCCCGGCGGGCCCCTCGCAAAGAGCCCGCCCCCGAGCTCCGGGGCCCCCGGGTCCCGGAGAAAAGGGGCCCGACGTGTCGGGGGGGCGCCCGGGAAGGAAAGGTCCCAGGGGCCCGGGGCAGGCGGGGTCCGAGAGGGCCCGTGGGGAGCCCCCGACACCCGAAAGGGCGAGCCGCTGGGACCTCCCCTCTCCGAGATACGGGCCGTTTTCTCCGAAAGTCGCCCGCGCGTAACGGGGCCCATCTCGGGACCGGGAGGTCCCAGCGGCTCGCGGCGGCGGGTGCGGGGCCCGCTCTCGGGGACCTTGCTCCTCCCGCCGTCCCGAGCCACGGGGACCTTCCGGTCCCGAGATACGGCCACTTCCTGTCCAGCTTTGACCGGGTGTAACTCGAAAAGTAAGCCGAGTTGGGGCTCCACACTCGGGGGTATTGGGGGCCTCTGGGAGGGCCCCCCACGCCGGGTGTATGGGGCCCCAACTCGGCTTGGTTCCGGAGATATGGCCCTTTAAAGTTTCAACTTTGACCGGCTGTAACTCGAAAAGTGAGCCGAGTTGGGGCTCCACACTCGGGGGTATTGGGGGCCTCTAGGAGGGCCCCCCACGCCGGGTGTATGGGGCCCCAACTCGGCTTGGTTCCGGAGATATGGCCCTTTAAAGTTTCAACTTTGACCGGCTGTAACTCGAAAAGTGAGCCGAGTTGGGGCTCCACACTCGGTGGTATTGGGGGCCTCTAGGAGGGCCCCCCACGCCGGGTGTATGGGGCCCCAACTCGGCTTGGTTCCGGAGATATGGCCCTTTAAAGTTTCAACTTTGACCGGCTGTAACTCGAAAAGTAAGCCGAGTTGGGGCTCCACACTCGGGGGTATTGGGGGCCTCTAGGAGGGCCCCCCACGCCGGGTGTATGGGGCCCCAACTCGGCTTGGTTCCGGAGATATGCCCGTTTGAAGTTGCAACTTCTACCCAGTCTAATAATCCCAAAATAATAATTAAATAAAAAAAAAAAATAATAATAAAAATAAAAATAAGCCGAGTTGGGGCTCCACACTCTGGGCCTGGGGGGCACCACTAGGGATCCCCCTGTGCCCAGAGCGTGGAGCCCCGAATCGGCTTTCCACACCACTCACACCGGTTTCTGACTACCTTAAGAGAGTCATTGTTAGTCGCGCAGTTTACCCGACTCTGGGAACCGGGGCTTTGGGCTTGGGGGAGACCCACCGCTCGCCCCCTAACACGTCGGGGGGGACCAGGGGGCACCCGCCTGGACCCCCTCAGCCCCACTTCGGAGAACCAGAACGCTGGCCAGGGACCCCCACGGCGGTTGAAGTTTGAACTTCTACCCGGTGCATCCCGAAAAATTGAAAAAAATAAAATAAAATAAGATTAAAAAAATAATAATAATAATAATAATAATAATAATTTTAAAAAAAATAAGCCGAGTTGGGGCTCCACACTCTGGGCCTGGGGTGGACCACTAGGAGATCCCCCTGTGCCCAGAGCGTGGAGCCCCAACTCGGCTTTCCACACCACTCACACCGGTTCCTGCCTACCTTAAGAGAGTCAAAGTTACTCCCGCAGTTTACCCGACTCTGGGAACCGGGGCTTTGGGCTTGGGGGAGACCCACCGCTCGCCCCCTAACACGTCGGGGGGACCAGGGGGCACCCGCCTGGACCACCTCCTGCCCGACTCGGAGAACCAGAGCTCTGGCCAGGGACCCCCACCGCCGTACCCCCTCCTGCCCGACTCGGAGAACCAGAGCTCTGGCCAGGGACCCCCACCGCCGTACCCACTCCTGCCCGACTCGGAGAACCAGAGCTCTGGCCAGGGACCCCCACCGCCGTACCCCCTCCTGCCCGACTCGGAGAACCAGAGCCCTGGGCAGGGACCCCCATCGCCGTACCCCC
>NW_028297343.1:0-18252 GCF_988280905.1 Pimephales promelas | reverse complement strand
AGAAACTTAATTTTTCGCCCAAAAAAAAAAACGTAAGGGGTACCACTGTCGTTTTTTTTTCGGGCCGAATTTTTGAGTTTCGATATCTCAGCTCTGGAAGGGGCTAGAACCTCCATTTTTGCACTCAGGTCTAAGTCTCATGGCCCTCTATCAGAATTTGGGAAGATTGGAGAAACTTAATTTTTCGCCCAAAAAAAAAAACGTAAGGGGTACCACTGTCGTTTTTTTTTCGGGCCGAATTTTTGAGTTTCGATATCTCAGCTCTGGAAGGGGCTAGAACCTCCATTTTTGCACTCAGGTCTAAGTCTCATGGCCCTCTATCAGAATTTGGGAAGATTGGAGAAACTTAATTTTTCGCCCAAAAAAAAAAACGTAAGGGGTACCACTGTCGTTTTTTTTTCGGGCCGAATTTTTGAGTTTCGATATCTCAGCTCTGGAAGGGGCTAGAACCTCCATTTTTGCACTCAGGTCTAAGTCTCATGGCCCTCTATCAGAATTTGGGAAGATTGGAGAAACTTAATTTTTCGCCCAAAAAAAAAAACGTAAGGGGTACCACTGTCGTTTTTTTTTCGGGCCGAATTTTTGAGTTTCGATATCTCAGCTCTGGAAGGGGCTAGAACCTCCATTTTTGCACTCAGGTCTAAGTCTCATGGCCCTCTATCAGAATTTGGGAAGATTGGAGAAACTTAATTTTTCGCCCAAAAAAAAAAACGTAAGGGGTACCACTGTCGTTTTTTTTTCGGGCCGAATTTTTGAGTTTCGATATCTCAGCTCTGGAAGGGGCTAGAACCTCCATTTTTGCACTCAGGTCTAAGTCTCATGGCCCTCTATCAGAATTTGGGAAGATTGGAGAAACTTAATTTTTCGCCCAAAAAAAAAAACGTAAGGGGTACCACTGTCGTTTTTTTTTCGGGCCGAATTTTTGAGTTTCGATATCTCAGCTCTGGAAGGGGCTAGAACCTCCATTTTTGCACTCAGGTCTAAGTCTCATGGCCCTCTATCAGAATTTGGGAAGATTGGAGAAACTTAATTTTTCGCCCAAAAAAAAAAACGTAAGGGGTACCACTGTCGTTTTTTTTTCGGGCCGAATTTTTGAGTTTCGATATCTCAGCTCTGGAAGGGGCTAGAACCTCCATTTTTGCACTCAGGTCTAAGTCTCATGGCCCTCTATCAGAATTTGGGAAGATTGGAGAAACTTAATTTTTCGCCCAAAAAAAAAAACGTAAGGGGTACCACTGTCGTTTTTTTTTCGGGCCGAATTTTTGAGTTTCGATATCTCAGCTCTGGAAGGGGCTAGAACCTCCATTTTTGCACTCAGGTCTAAGTCTCATGGCCCTCTATCAGAATTTGGGAAGATTGGAGAAACTTAATTTTTCGCCCAAAAAAAAAAACGTAAGGGGTACCACTGTCGTTTTTTTTTCGGGCCGAATTTTTGAGTTTCGATATCTCAGCTCTGGAAGGGGCTAGAACCTCCATTTTTGCACTCAGGTCTAAGTCTCATGGCCCTCTATCAGAATTTGGGAAGATTGGAGAAACTTAATTTTTCGCCCAAAAAAAAAAACGTAAGGGGTACCACTGTCGTTTTTTTTTCGGGCCGAATTTTTGAGTTTCGATATCTCAGCTCTGGAAGGGGCTAGAACCTCCATTTTTGCACTCAGGTCTAAGTCTCATGGCCCTCTATCAGAATTTGGGAAGATTGGAGAAACTTAATTTTTCGCCCAAAAAAAAAAACGTAAGGGGTACCACTGTCGTTTTTTTTTCGGGCCGAATTTTCAGTTTTGATATCTCAGCTCTGGAAGGGGCTAGAACCTCCATTTTTGCACTCAGGTCTAAGTCTCATGGCCCTCTATCAGAATTTGGGAAGATTGGAGAAACTTAATTTTTCGCCCAAAAAAAAAAACGTAAGGGGTACCACTGTCGTTTTTTTTTCGGGCCGAATTTTTGAGTTTCGATATCTCAGCTCTGGAAGGGGCTAGAACCTCCATTTTTGCACTCAGGTCTAAGTCTCATGGCCCTCTATCAGAATTTGGGAAGATTGGAGAAACTTAATTTTTCGCCCAAAAAAAAAAACGTAAGGGGTACCACTGTCGTTTTTTTTTCGGGCCGAATTTTTGAGTTTCGATATCTCAGCTCTGGAAGGGGCTAGAACCTCCATTTTTGCACTCAGGTCTAAGTCTCATGGCCCTCTATCAGAATTTGGGAAGATTGGAGAAACTTAATTTTTCGCCCAAAAAAAAAAACGTAAGGGGTACCACTGTCGTTTTTTTTTCGGGCCGAATTTTTGAGTTTCGATATCTCAGCTCTGGAAGGGGCTAGAACCTCCATTTTTGCACTCAGGTCTAAGTCTCATGGCCCTCTATCAGAATTTGGGAAGATTGGAGAAACTTAATTTTTCGCCCAAAAAAAAAAACGTAAGGGGTACCACTGTCGTTTTTTTTTCGGGCCGAATTTTTGAGTTTCGATATCTCAGCTCTGGAAGGGGCTAGAACCTCCATTTTTGCACTCAGGTCTAAGTCTCATGGCCCTCTATCAGAATTTGGGAAGATTGGAGAAACTTAATTTTTCGCCCAAAAAAAAAAACGTAAGGGGTACCACTGTCGTTTTTTTTTCGGGCCGAATTTTTGAGTTTCGATATCTCAGCTCTGGAAGGGGCTAGAACCTCCATTTTTGCACTCAGGTCTAAGTCTCATGGCCCTCTATCAGAATTTGGGAAGATTGGAGAAACTTAATTTTTCGCCCAAAAAAAAAAACGTAAGGGGTACCACTGTCGTTTTTTTTTCGGGCCGAATTTTTGAGTTTCGATATCTCAGCTCTGGAAGGGGCTAGAACCTCCATTTTTGCACTCAGGTCTAAGTCTCATGGCCCTCTATCAGAATTTGGGAAGATTGGAGAAACTTAATTTTTCGCCCAAAAAAAAAAACGTAAGGGGTACCACTGTCGTTTTTTTTTCGGGCCGAATTTTTGAGTTTCGATATCTCAGCTCTGGAAGGGGCTAGAACCTCCATTTTTGCACTCAGGTCTAAGTCTCATGGCCCTCTATCAGAATTTGGGAAGATTGGAGAAACTTAATTTTTCGCCCAAAAAAAAAAACGTAAGGGGTACCACTGTCGTTTTTTTTTCGGGCCGAATTTTTGAGTTTCGATATCTCAGCTCTGGAAGGGGCTAGAACCTCCATTTTTGCACTCAGGTCTAAGTCTCATGGCCCTCTATCAGAATTTGGGAAGATTGGAGAAACTTAATTTTTCGCCCAAAAAAAAAAACGTAAGGGGTACCACTGTCGTTTTTTTTTCGGGCCGAATTTTTGAGTTTCGATATCTCAGCTCTGGAAGGGGCTAGAACCTCCATTTTTGCACTCAGGTCTAAGTCTCATGGCCCTCTATCAGAATTTGGGAAGATTGGAGAAACTTAATTTTTCGCCCAAAAAAAAAAACGTAAGGGGTACCACTGTCGTTTTTTTTTCGGGCCGAATTTTTGAGTTTCGATATCTCAGCTCTGGAAGGGGCTAGAACCTCCATTTTTGCACTCAGGTCTAAGTCTCATGGCCCTCTATCAGAATTTGGGAAGATTGGAGAAACTTAATTTTTCGCCCAAAAAAAAAAACGTAAGGGGTACCACTGTCGTTTTTTTTTCGGGCCGAATTTTTGAGTTTCGATATCTCAGCTCTGGAAGGGGCTAGAACCTCCATTTTTGCACTCAGGTCTAAGTCTCATGGCCCTCTATCAGAATTTGGGAAGATTGGAGAAACTTAATTTTTCGCCCAAAAAAAAAAACGTAAGGGGTACCACTGTCGTTTTTTTTTCGGGCCGAATTTTTGAGTTTCGATATCTCAGCTCTGGAAGGGGCTAGAACCTCCATTTTTGCACTCAGGTCTAAGTCTCATGGCCCTCTATCAGAATTTGGGAAGATTGGAGAAACTTAATTTTTCGCCCAAAAAAAAAAACGTAAGGGGTACCACTGTCGTTTTTTTTTCGGGCCGAATTTTTGAGTTTCGATATCTCAGCTCTGGAAGGGGCTAGAACCTCCATTTTTGCACTCAGGTCTAAGTCTTCCAGAGTTTTGGGAAGATTGGAGAAACTTAATTTTTCGCCCAAAAAAAAAAAACGTAAGGGGTACCACTGTCGTTTTTTTTTTCGGGTCGAATTTTTGAGTTTCGATATCTCAGCTCTGGAAGGGGCTAGAGCCTCCATTTTTGCACTAAGGTCTTAGTCTCATGGCCCTCTATCAGAATTTGGGAAGATTGGAGAAACTTAATTTTTCGCCCAAAAAAAAACGTAAGGGGTACCACTGTCGTTTTTTTTTCGGGCCGAATTTTTGAGTTTCGATATCTCAGCTCTGGAAGGGGCTAGAACCTCCATTTTTGCACTCAGGTCTAAGTCTCATGGCCCTCTATCAGAATTTGGGAAGATTGGAGAAACTTAATTTTTCGCCCAAAAAAAAAAAACGTAAGGGGTACCACTGTCGTTTTTTTTTCGGGCCGAATTTTTGAGTTTCGATATCTCAGCTCTGGAAGGGGCTAGAACCTCCATTTTTGCACTCAGGTCTAAGTCTCATGGCCCTCTATCAGAATTTGGGAAGATTGGAGAAACTTAATTTTTCGCCCAAAAAAAAAAAACGTAAGGGGTACCACTGTCGTTTTTTTTTTCGGGCCGAATTTTTGAGTTTCGATATCTCAGCTCTGGAAGAGGCTAGAACCTCCATTTTTGCACTCAGGTCTAAGTCTCATGGCCCTCTATCAGAATTTGGGAAGATTGGAGAAACTTAATTTTTCGCCCAAAAAAAAAAACGTAAGGGGTACCACTGTCGTTTTTTTTTCGGGCCGAATTTTTGAGTTTCGATATCTCAGCTCTGGAAGGGGCTAGAACCTCCATTTTTGCACTCAGGTCTAAGTCTCATGGCCCTCTATCAGAATTTGGGAAGATTGGAGAAACTTAATTTTTCGCCCAAAAAAAAAAACGTAAGGGGTACCACTGTCGTTTTTTTTTCGGGCCGAATTTTTGAGTTTCGATATCTCAGCTCTGGAAGGGGCTAGAACCTCCATTTTTGCACTCAGGTCTAAGTCTCATGGCCCTCTATCAGAATTTGGGAAGATTGGAGAAACTTAATTTTTCGCCCAAAAAAAAAAACGTAAGGGGTACCACTGTCGTTTTTTTTTTTCGGGCCGAATTTTTGAGTTTCGATAACTCAGCTCTGGAAGGGGCTATAACCTCCATTTTTGCACTCAGGTCTAAGTCTCATGGCCCTCTATCAGAATTTGGGAAGATTGGAGAAACTTAATTTTTCGCTCAAAAAAAAAAACGTAAGGGGTACCACTGTCGTTTTTTTTCGGGCCGAATTTTTGAGTTTCGATATCTCAGCTCTGGAAGGGGCTAGAACCTCCATTTTTGCACTCAGGTCTAAGTCTCATGGCCCTCTATCAGAATTTGGGAAGATTGGAGAAACTTAATTTTTCGCCCAAAAAAAAAAACGTAAGGGGTACCACTGTCGTTTTTTTTTTCGGGCCGAATTTTTGAGTTTCGATATCTCAGCTCTGGAAGGGGCTAGAACCTCCATTTTTGCACTCAGGTCTAAGTCTCATGGCCCTCTATCAGAATTTGGGAAGATTGGAGAAACTTAATTTTTCGCCCAAAAAAAAAAAACGTAAGGGGTACCACTGTCGTTTTTTTTTCGGGCCGAATTTTTGAGTTTCGATATCTCAGCTCTGGAAGGGGCTAGAACCTCCATTTTTGCACTCAGGTCTAAGTCTCATGGCCCTCTATCAGAATTTGGGAAGATTGGAGAAACTTAATTTTTCGCCCAAAAAAAAAAACGTAAGGGGTACCACTGTCGTTTTTTTTTCGGGCCGAATTTTTGAGTTTCGATATCTCAGCTCTGGAAGGGGCTAGAACCTCCATTTTTGCACTCAGGTCTAAGTCTCATGGCCCTCTATCAGAATTTGGGAAGATTGAAGAAACTTAATTTTTCGCCCAAAAAAAAAAACGTAAGGGGTACCACTGTCGTTTTTTTTTTTCGGGCCGAATTTTTGAGTTTCGATATCTCAGCTCTGGAAGGGGCTAGAACCTCCATTTTTGCACTCAGGTCTAAGTCTCATGGCCCTCTATCAGAATTTGGGAAGATTGGAGAAACTTAATTTTTCGCCCAAAAAAAAAAACGTAAGGGGTACCACTGTCGTTTTTTTTTCGGGCCGAATTTTTGAGTTTCGATATCTCAGCTCTGGAAGGGGCTAGAACCTCCATTTTTGCACTCAGGTCTAAGTCTCATGGCCCTCTATCAGAATTTGGGAAGATTGGAGAAACTTAATTTTTCGCCCAAAAAAAAAAAACGTAAGGGGTACCACTGTCGTTTTTTTTTCGGGCCGAATTTTTGAGTTTCGATATCTCAGCTCTGGAAGGGGCTAGAACCTCCATTTTTGCACTCAGGTCTAAGTCTCATGGCCCTCTATCAGAATTTGGGAAGATTGGAGAAACTTAATTTTTCGCCCAAAAAAAAAAACGTAAGGGGTACCACTGTCGTTTTTTTTTCGGGCCGAATTTTTGAGTTTCGATATCTCAGCTCTGGAAGGGGCTAGAACCTCCATTTTTGCACTCAGGTCTAAGTCTCATGGCCCTCTATCAGAATTTGGGAAGATTGGAGAAACTTAATTTTTCGCCCAAAAAAAAAAAACGTAAGGGGTACCTCTGTCGTTTTTTTTTCGGGCCGAATTTTTGAGTTTCGATATCTCAGCTCTGGAAGGGGCTAGAACCTCCATTTTTGCACTCAGGTCTAAGTCTCATGGCCCTCTATCAGAATTTGGGAAGATTGGAGAAACTTAATTTTTCGCCCAAAAAAAAAAACGTAAGGGGTACCACTGTCGTTTTTTTTTCGGGCCGAATTTTTGAGTTTCGATATCTCAGCTCTGGAAGGGGCTAGAACCTCCATTTTTGCACTCAGGTCTAAGTCTCATGGCCCTCTATCAGAATTTGGGAAGATTGGAGAAACTTAATTTTTCGCCCAAAAAAAAAAACGTAAGGGGTACCACTGTCGTTTTTTTTTCGGGCCGAATTTTTGAGTTTCGATATCTCAGCTCTGGAAGGGGCTAGAACCTCCATTTTTGCACTCAGGTCTAAGTCTCATGGCCCTCTATCAGAATTTGGGAAGATTGGAGAAACTTAATTTTTCGCCCAAAAAAAAAAACGTAAGGGGTACCACTGTCGTTTTTTTTTCGGGCCGAATTTTTGAGTTTCGATATCTCAGCTCTGGAAGGGGCTAGAACCTCCATTTTTGCACTCAGGTCTAAGTCTCATGGCCCTCTATCAGAATTTGGGAAGATTGGAGAAACTTAATTTTTCGCCCAAAAAAAAAAACGTAAGGGGTACCACTGTCGTTTTTTTTTCGGGCCGAATTTTTGAGTTTCGATATCTCAGCTCTGGAAGGGGCTAGAACCTCCATTTTTGCACTCAGGTCTAAGTCTCATGGCCCTCTATCAGAATTTGGGAAGATTGGAGAAACTTAATTTTTCGCCCAAAAAAAAAAACGTAAGGGGTACCACTGTCGTTTTTTTTTCGGGCCGAATTTTTGAGTTTCGATATCTCAGCTCTGGAAGGGGCTAGAACCTCCATTTTTGCACTCAGGTCTAAGTCTCATGGCCCTCTATCAGAATTTGGGAAGATTGGAGAAACTTAATTTTTCGCCCAAAAAAAAAAACGTAAGGGGTACCACTGTCGTTTTTTTTTCGGGCCGAATTTTTGAGTTTCGATATCTCAGCTCTGGAAGGGGCTAGAACCTCCATTTTTGCACTCAGGTCTAAGTCTCATGGCCCTCTATCAGAATTTGGGAAGATTGGAGAAACTTAATTTTTCGCCCAAAAAAAAAAACGTAAGGGGTACCACTGTCGTTTTTTTTTCGGGCCGAATTTTTGAGTTTCGATATCTCAGCTCTGGAAGGGGCTAGAACCTCCATTTTTGCACTCAGGTCTAAGTCTCATGGCCCTCTATCAGAATTTGGGAAGATTGGAGAAACTTAATTTTTCGCCCAAAAAAAAAAACGTAAGGGGTACCACTGTCGTTTTTTTTTTCGGGCCGAATTTTTGAGTTTCGATATCTCAGCTCTGGAAGGGGCTAGAACCTCCATTTTTGCACTCAGGTCTAAGTCTCATGGCCCTCTATCAGAATTTGGGAAGATTGGAGAAACTTAATTTTTCGCCCAAAAAAAAAAACGTAAGGGGTACCACTGTCGTTTTTTTTTTAGGCCGAGATTTTGAGTTTCGATATCTCAGCTCTGGAAGGGGCTAGAACCTCCATTTTTGCACTCAGGTCTAAGTCTCATGGCCCTCTATCAGAATTTGGGAAGATTGGAGAAACTTAATTTTTCGCCCAAAAAAAAAAACGTAAGGGGTACCACTGTCGTTTTTTTTTCGGGCCGAATTTTTGAGTTTCGATATCTCAGCTCTGGAAGGGGCTAGAACCTCCATTTTTGCACTCAGGTCTAAGTCTCATGGCCCTCTATCAGAATTTGGGAAGATTGGAGAAACTTAATTTTTCGCCCAAAAAAAAAAACGTAAGGGGTACCACTGTCGTTTTTTTTTTCGGGCCGAATTTTTGAGTTTCGATATCTCAGCTCTGGAAGGGGCTAGAACCTCCATTTTTGCACTCAGGTCTAAGTCTCATGGCCCTCTATCAGAATTTGGGAAGATTGGAGAAACTTAATTTTTCGCCCAAAAAAAAAAAACGTAAGGGGTACCACTGTCGTTTTTTTTTCGGGCCGAATTTTTGAGTTTCGATATCTCAGCTCTGGAAGGGGCTAGAACCTCCATTTTTGCACTCAGGTCTAAGTCTCATGGCCCTCTATCAGAATTTGGGAAGATTGGAGAAACTTAATTTTTCGCCCAAAAAAAATGTAAGGGGTACCACTGTCGTTTTTTTTTCGGGCCGAATTTTTGAGTTTCGATATCTCAGCTCTGGAAGGGGCTAGAACCTCCATTTTTGCACTCAGGTCTAAGTCTCATGGCCCTCTATCAGAATTTGGGAAGATTGGAGAAACTTAATTTTTCGCCCAAAAAAAAAAACGTAAGGGGTACCACTGTCGTTTTTTTTTCGGGCCGAATTTTTGAGTTTCGATATCTCAGCTCTGGAAGGGTCTAGAACCTCCATTTTTGCACCCAGGTCTAAGTCTCATGGCCCTCTATCAGAATTTGGGAAGATTGGAGAAACTTAATTTTTCGCCCAAAAAAAAAAAACGTAAGGGGTACCACTGTCGTTTTTTTTTCGGGCCGAATTTTTGAGTTTCGATATCTCAGCTCTGGAAGGGGCTAGAACCTCCATTTTTGCACTCAGGTCTAAGTCTCATGGCCCTCTATCAGAATTTGGGAAGATTGGAGAAACTTAATTTTTCGCCCAAAAAAAAAAAACGTAAGGGGTACCACTGTCGTTTTTTTTTCGGGCCGAATTTTTGAGTTTCGATATCTCAGCTCTGGAAGGGGCTAGAACCTCCATTTTTGCACTCAGGTCTAAGTCTCATGGCCCTCTATCAGAATTTGGGAAGATTGGAGAAACTTAATTTTTCGCCCAAAAAAAAAAACGTAAGGGGTACCACTGTCGTTTTTTTTTCGGGCCGAATTTTTGAGTTTGGATATCTCAGCTCTGGAAGGGGCTAGAACCTCCATTTTTGCACTCAGGTCTAAGTCTCATGGCCCTCTATCAGAATTTGGGAAGATTGGAGAAACTTAATTTTTCGCCCAAAAAAAAAACGTAAGGGGTACCACTGTCGTTTTTTTTTCGGGCCGAGTTTTTGAGTTTCGATATCTCAGCTCTGGAAGGGGCTAGAACCTCCATTTTTGCACTCAGGTCTAAGTCTCATGGCCCTCTATCAGAATTTGGGAAGATTGGAGAAACTTAATTTTTCGCCCAAAAAAAAAAACGTAAGGGGTACCACTGTCGTTTTTTTTTTTCGGGCCGAATTTTTGAGTTTCGATATCTCAGCTCTGGAAGGGGCTAGAACCTCCATTTTTGCACTCAGGTCTAAGTCTCATGGCCCTCTATCAGAATTTGGGAAGATTGGAGAAACTTAATTTTTCGCCCAAAAAAAAAAACGTAAGGGGTACCACTGTCGTTTTTTTTTCGGGCCGAGTTTTTGAGTTTCGATATCTCAGCTCTGGAAGGGGCTAGAACCTCCATTTTTGCACTCAGGTCTAAGTCTCATGGCCCTCTATCAGAATTTGGGAAGATTGGAGAAACTTAATTTTTCGCCCAAAAAAAAAAACGTAAGGGGTACCACTGTCGTTTTTTTTTCGGGCCGAATTTTTGAGTTTCGATATCTCAGCTCTGGAAGGGGCTAGAACCTCCATTTTTGCACTCAGGTCTAAGTCTCATGGCCCTCTATCAGAATTTGGGAAGATTGGAGAAACTTAATTTTTCGCCCAAAAAAAAAAACCGTAAGGGGTACCACTGTCGTTTTTTTTTCGGGCCGAATTTTTGAGTTTCGATATCTCAGCTCTGGAAGGGGCTAGAACCTCCATTTTTGCACTCAGGTCTAAGTCTCATGGCCCTCTATCAGAATTTGGGAAGATTGGAGAAACTTAATTTTTCGCCCAAAAAAAAAAAACGTAAGGGGTACCACTGTCGTTTTTTTTTTCGGGCCGAATTTTTGAGTTTCGATATCTCAGCTCTGGAAGGGGCTAGAACCTCCATTTTTGCACTCAGGTCTAAGTCTCATGGCCCTCTATCAGAATTTGGGAAGATTGGAGAAACTTAATTTTTCGCCCAAAAAAAAAAACGTAAGGGGTACGACTGTCGTTTTTTTTTCGGGCCGAATTTTTGAGTTTCGATATCTCAGCTCTGGAAGGGGCTAGAACCTCCATTTTTGCACTCAGGTCTAAGTCTCATGGCCCTCTATCAGAATTTGGGAAGATTGGAGAAACTTAATTTTTCGCCCAAAAAAAAAAAACGTAAGGGGTACCACTGTCGTTTTTTTTTTTGGGCCGAATTTTTGAGTTTCGATATCTCAGCTCTGGAAGGGGCTAGAACCTCCATTTTTGCACTCAGGTCTAAGTCTCATGGCCCTCTATCAGAATTTGGGAAGATTGGAGAAACTTAATTTTTCGCCCAAAAAAAAAAACGTAAGGGGTACCACTGTCGTTTTTTTTTCGGGCCGAATTTTTGAGTTTCGATATCTCAGCTCTGGAAGGGGCTAGAACCTCCATTTTTGCACTCAGGTCTAAGTCTCATGGCCCTCTATCAGAATTTGGGAAGATTGGAGAAACTTAATTTTTCGCCCAAAAAAAAAAACGTAAGGGGTACCACTGTCGTTTTTTTTCGGGCCGAATTTTTGAGTTTCGATATCTCAGCTCTGGAAGGGGCTAGAACCTCCATTTTTGCACTCAGGTCTAAGTCTCATGGCCCTCTATCAGAATTTGGGAAGATTGGAGAAACTTAATTTTTCGCCCAAAAAAAAAAAACGTAAGGGGTACCACTGTCGTTTTTTTTTCGGGCCGAATTTTTGAGTTTCGATATCTCAGCTCTGGAAGGGGCTAGAACCTCCATTTTTGCACCCAGGTCTAAGTCTCATGGCCCTCTATCAGAATTTGGGAAGATTGGAGAAACTTAATTTTTCGCCCAAAAAAAAAACGTAAGGGGTACCACTGTCGTTTTTTTTTCGGGCCGAATTTTTGAGTTTCGATATCTCAGCTCTGGAAGGGGCTAGAACCTCCATTTTTGCACTCAGGTCTAAGTCTCATGGCCCTCTATCAGAATTTGGGAAGATTGGAGAAACTTAATTTTTCGCCCAAAAAAAAAAAACGTAAGGGGTACCACTGTCGTTTTTTTTTCGGGCCGAATTTTTGAGTTTCGATATCTCAGCTCTGGAAGGGGCTAGAACCTCCATTTTTGCACTCAGGTCTAAGTCTCATGGCCCTCTATCAGAATTTGGGAAGATTGGAGAAACTTAATTTTTCGCCCAAAAAAAAAAACGTAAGGGGTACCACTGTCGTTTTTTTTTCGGGCCGAATTTTTGAGTTTCGATATCTCAGCTCTGGAAGGGGCTAGAACCTCCATTTTTGCACTCAGGTCTAAGTCTCATGGCCCTCTATCAGAATTTGGGAAGATTGGAGAAACTTAATTTTTCGCCCAAAAAAAAAAACGTAAGGGGTACCACTGTCGTTTTTTTTTTCGGGCCGAATTTTTGAGTTTCGATATCTCAGCTCTGGAAGGGGCTAGAACCTCCATTTTTGCACTCAGGTCTAAGTCTCATGGCCCTCTATCAGAATTTGGGAAGATTGGAGAAACTTAATTTTTCGCCCAAAAAAAAAAACGTAAGGGGTACCACTGTCGTTTTTTTTTCGGGCCGAATTTTTGAGTTTCGATATCTCAGCTCTGGAAGGGGCTAGAACCTCCATTTTTGCACTCAGGTCTAAGTCTCATGGCCCTCTATCAGAATTTGGGAAGATTGGAGAAACTTAATTTTTCGCCCAAAAAAAAAAACGTAAGGGGTACCACTGTCGTTTTTTTTTCGGGCCGAATTTTTGAGTTTCGATATCTCAGCTCTGGAAGGGGCTAGAACCTCCATTTTTGCACTCAGGTCTAAGTCTCATGGCCCTCTATCAGAATTTGGGAAGATTGGAGAAACTTAATTTTTCGCCCAAAAAAAAAAACGTAAGGGGTACCACTGTCGTTTTTTTTTCGGGCCGAATTTTTGAGTTTCGATATCTCAGCTCTGGAAGGGGCTAGAACCTCCATTTTTGCACTCAGGTCTAAGTCTCATGGCCCTCTATCAGAATTTGGGAAGATTGGAGAAACTTAATTTTTCGCCCAAAAAAAAAAACGTAAGGGGTACCACTGTCGTTTTTTTTTCGGGCCGAATTTTTGAGTTTCGATATCTCAGCTCTGGAAGGGGCTAGAACCTCCATTTTTGCACTCAGGTCTAAGTCTCATGGCCCTCTATCAGAATTTGGGAAGATTGGAGAAACTTAATTTTTCGCCCAAAAAAAAAAACGTAAGGGGTACCACTGTCGTTTTTTTTTCGGGCCGAATTTTTGAGTTTCGATATCTCAGCTCTGGAAGGGGCTAGAACCTCCATTTTTGCACTCAGGTCTAAGTCTCATGGCCCTCTATCAGAATTTGGGAAGATTGGAGAAACTTAATTTTTCGCCCAAAAAAAAAAACGTAAGGGGTACCACTGTCGTTTTTTTTTCGGGCCGAATTTTTGAGTTTCGATATCTCAGCTCTGGAAGGGGCTAGAACCTCCATTTTTGCACTCAGGTCTAAGTCTCATGGCCCTCTATCAGAATTTGGGAAGATTGGAGAAACTTAATTTTTCGCCCAAAAAAAAAAACGTAAGGGGTACCACTGTCGTTTTTTTTTCGGGCCGAATTTTTGAGTTTCGATATCTCAGCTCTGGAAGGGGCTAGAACCTCCATTTTTGCACGAGGTCTAAGTCTCATGGCCCTCTATCAGAATTTGGGAAGATTGGAGAAACTTAATTTTTCGCCCAAAAAAAAAAACGTAAGGGGTACCACTGTCGTTTTTTTTTCGGGCCGAATTTTTGAGTTTCGATATCTCAGCTCTGGAAGGGGCTAGAACCTCCATTTTTGCACTCAGGTCTAAGTCTCATGGCCCTCTATCAGAATTTGGGAAGATTGGAGAAACTTAATTTTTCGCCCAAAAAAAAAAACGTAAGGGGTACCACTGTCGTTTTTTTTTCGGGCCGAATTTTTGAGTTTCGATATCTCAGCTCTGGAAGGGGCTAGAACCTCCATTTTTGCACTCAGGTCTAAGTCTCATGGCCCTCTATCAGAATTTGGGAAGATTGGAGAAACTTAATTTTTCGCCCAAAAAAAAAAACGTAAGGGGTACCACTGTCGTTTTTTTTTCGGGCCGAATTTTTGAGTTTCGATATCTCAGCTCTGGAAGGGGCTAGAACCTCCATTTTTGCACTCAGGTCTAAGTCTCATGGCCCTCTATCAGAATTTGGGAAGATTGGAGAAACTTAATTTTTCGCCCAAAAAAAAAAACGTAAGGGGTACCACTGTCGTTTTTTTTTCGGGCCGAATTTTTGAGTTTCGATATCTCAGCTCTGGAAGGGGCTAGAACCTCCATTTTTGCACTCAGGTCTAAGTCTCATGGCCCTCTATCAGAATTTGGGAAGATTGGAGAAACTTAATTTTTCGCCCAAAAAAAAAAACGTAAGGGGTACCACTGTCGTTTTTTTTTCGGGCCGAATTTTTGAGTTTCGATATCTCAGCTCTGGAAGGGGCTAGAACCTCCATTTTTGCACTCAGGTCTAAGTCTCATGGCCCTCTATCAGAATTTGGGAAGATTGGAGAAACTTAATTTTTCGCCCAAAAAAAAAAACGTAAGGGGTACCACTGTCGTTTTTTTTTCGGGCCGAATTTTTGAGTTTCGATATCTCAGCTCTGGAAGGGGCTAGAACCTCCATTTTTGCACTCAGGTCTAAGTCTCATGGCCCTCTATCAGAATTTGGGAAGATTGGAGAAACTTAATTTTTCGCCCAAAAAAAAAAACGTAAGGGGTACCACTGTCGTTTTTTTTTCGGGCCGAATTTTTGAGTTTCGATATCTCAGCTCTGGAAGGGGCTAGAACCTCCATTTTTGCACTCAGGTCTAAGTCTCATGGCCCTCTATCAGAATTTGGGAAGATTGGAGAAACTTAATTTTTCGCCCAAAAAAAAAAACGTAAGGGGTACCACTGTCGTTTTTTTTTCGGGCCGAATTTTTGAGTTTCGATATCTCAGCTCTGGAAGGGGCTAGAACCTCCATTTTTGCACTCAGGTCTAAGTCTCATGGCCCTCTATCAGAATTTGGGAAGATTGGAGAAACTTAATTTTTCGCCCAAAAAAAAAAACGTAAGGGGTACCACTGTCGTTTTTTTTTCGGGCCGAATTTTTGAGTTTCGATATCTCAGCTCTGGAAGGGGCTAGAACCTCCATTTTTGCACTCAGGTCTAAGTCTCATGGCCCTCTATCAGAATTTGGGAAGATTGGAGAAACTTAATTTTTCGCCCAAAAAAAAAAACGTAAGGGGTACCACTGTCGTTTTTTTTTCGGGCCGAATTTTTGAGTTTCGATATCTCAGCTCTGGAAGGGGCTAGAACCTCCATTTTTGCACTCAGGTCTAAGTCTCATGGCCCTCTATCAGAATTTGGGAAGATTGGAGAAACTTAATTTTTCGCCCAAAAAAAAAAACGTAAGGGGTACCACTGTCGTTTTTTTTTCGGGCCGAATTTTTGAGTTTCGATATCTCAGCTCTGGAAGGGGCTAGAACCTCCATTTTTGCACTCAGGTCTAAGTCTCATGGCCCTCTATCAGAATTTGGGAAGATTGGAGAAACTTAATTTTTCGCCCAAAAAAAAAAACGTAAGGGGTACCACTGTCGTTTTTTTTTCGGGCCGAATTTTTGAGTTTCGATATCTCAGCTCTGGAAGGGGCTAGAACCTCCATTTTTGCACTCAGGTCTAAGTCTCATGGCCCTCTATCAGAATTTGGGAAGATTGGAGAAACTTAATTTTTCGCCCAAAAAAAAAAACGTAAGGGGTACCACTGTCGTTTTTTTTTCGGGCCGAATTTTTGAGTTTCGATATCTCAGCTCTGGAAGGGGCTAGAACCTCCATTTTTGCACTCAGGTCTAAGTCTCATGGCCCTCTATCAGAATTTGGGAAGATTGGAGAAACTTAATTTTTCGCCCAAAAAAAAAAACGTAAGGGGTACCACTGTCGTTTTTTTTTCGGGCCGAATTTTTGAGTTTCGATATCTCAGCTCTGGAAGGGGCTAGAACCTCCATTTTTGCACTCAGGTCTAAGTCTCATGGCCCTCTATCAGAATTTGGGAAGATTGGAGAAACTTAATTTTTCGCCCAAAAAAAAAAACGTAAGGGGTACCACTGTCGTTTTTTTTTCGGGCCGAATTTTTGAGTTTCGATATCTCAGCTCTGGAAGGGGCTAGAACCTCCATTTTTGCACTCAGGTCTAAGTCTCATGGCCCTCTATCAGAATTTGGGAAGATTGGAGAAACTTAATTTTTCGCCCAAAAAAAAAAACGTAAGGGGTACCACTGTCGTTTTTTTTTCGGGCCGAATTTTTGAGTTTCGATATCTCAGCTCTGGAAGGGGCTATAGAACCTCCATTTTTGCACTCAGGTCTAAGTCTCATGGCCCTCTATCAGAATTTGGGAAGATTGGAGAAACTTAATTTTTCGCCCAAAAAAAAAAACGTAAGGGGTACCACTGTCGTTTTTTTTTCGGGCCGAATTTTTGAGTTTCGATATCTCAGCTCTGGAAGGGGCTAGAACCTCCATTTTTGCACTCAGGTCTAAGTCTCATGGCCCTCTATCAGAATTTGGGAAGATTGGAGAAACTTAATTTTTCGCCCAAAAAAAAAAACGTAAGGGGTACCACTGTCGTTTTTTTTTCGGGCCGAATTTTTGAGTTTCGATATCTCAGCTCTGGAAGGGGCTAGAACCTCCATTTTTGCACTCAGGTCTAAGTCTCATGGCCCTCTATCAGAATTTGGGAAGATTGGAGAAACTTAATTTTTCGCCCAAAAAAAAAAACGTAAGGGGTACCACTGTCGTTTTTTTTTCGGGCCGAATTTTTGAGTTTCGATATCTCAGCTCTGGAAGGGGCTAGAACCTCCATTTTTGCACTCAGGTCTAAGTCTCATGGCCCTCTATCAGAATTTGGGAAGATTGGAGAAACTTAATTTTTCGCCCAAAAAAAAAAACGTAAGGGGTACCACTGTCGTTTTTTTTTCGGGCCGAATTTTTGAGTTTCGATATCTCAGCTCTGGAAGGGGCTAGAACCTCCATTTTTGCACTCAGGTCTAAGTCTCATGGCCCTCTATCAGAATTTGGGAAGATTGGAGAAACTTAATTTTTCGCCCAAAAAAAAAAACGTAAGGGGTACCACTGTCGTTTTTTTTTCGGGCCGAATTTTTGAGTTTCGATATCTCAGCTCTGGAAGGGGCTAGAACCTCCATTTTTGCACTCAGGTCTAAGTCTCATGGCCCTCTATCAGAATTTGGGAAGATTGGAGAAACTTAATTTTTCGCCCAAAAAAAAAAACGTAAGGGGTACCACTGTCGTTTTTTTTTCGGGCCGAATTTTTGAGTTTCGATATCTCAGCTCTGGAAGGGGCTAGAACCTCCATTTTTGCACTCAGGTCTAAGTCTCATGGCCCTCTATCAGAATTTGGGAAGATTGGAGAAACTTAATTTTTCGCCCAAAAAAAAAAACGTAAGGGGTACCACTGTCGTTTTTTTTTCGGGCCGAATTTTTGAGTTTCGATATCTCAGCTCTGGAAGGGGCTAGAACCTCCATTTTTGCACTCAGGTCTAAGTCTCATGGCCCTCTATCAGAATTTGGGAAGATTGGAGAAACTTAATTTTTCGCCCAAAAAAAAAAACGTAAGGGGTACCACTGTCGTTTTTTTTTCGGGCCGAATTTTTGAGTTTCGATATCTCAGCTCTGGAAGGGGCTAGAACCTCCATTTTTGCACTCAGGTCTAAGTCTCATGGCCCTCTATCAGAATTTGGGAAGATTGGAGAAACTTAATTTTTCGCCCAAAAAAAAAAACGTAAGGGGTACCACTGTCGTTTTTTTTTCGGGCCGAATTTTTGAGTTTCGATATCTCAGCTCTGGAAGGGGCTAGAACCTCCATTTTTGCACTCAGGTCTAAGTCTCATGGCCCTCTATCAGAATTTGGGAAGATTGGAGAAACTTAATTTTTCGCCCAAAAAAAAAAACGTAAGGGGTACCACTGTCGTTTTTTTTTCGGGCCGAATTTTTGAGTTTCGATATCTCAGCTCTGGAAGGGGCTAGAACCTCCATTTTTGCACTCAGGTCTAAGTCTCATGGCCCTCTATCAGAATTTGGGAAGATTGGAGAAACTTAATTTTTCGCCCAAAAAAAAAAACGTAAGGGGTACCACTGTCGTTTTTTTTTCGGGCCGAATTTTTGAGTTTCGATATCTCAGCTCTGGAAGGGGCTAGAACCTCCATTTTTGCACTCAGGTCTAAGTCTCATGGCCCTCTATCAGAATTTGGGAAGATTGGAGAAACTTAATTTTTCGCCCAAAAAAAAAAACGTAAGGGGTACCACTGTCGTTTTTTTTTCGGGCCGAATTTTTGAGTTTCGATATCTCAGCTCTGGAAGGGGCTAGAACCTCCATTTTTGCACTCAGGTCTAAGTCTCATGGCCCTCTATCAGAATTTGGGAAGATTGGAGAAACTTAATTTTTCGCCCAAAAAAAAAACGACGTAAGGGGTACCACTGTCG
>NW_028297342.1:0-19178 GCF_988280905.1 Pimephales promelas | reverse complement strand
TTTGATATCTCAGCTCTGGAAGGGTCTAGAGCCTCCATTTTTGCACTCAGGTCAAAGTCTCGTGGCCCTCCGAAAATGGAAAAAACGAAAGGGGTAACACTGTCGTTTTTTTTTTCGGGTCGAAATTTTGAATTTCGATATCTCAGCTCTGGAAGGGTCTAGAGCCTCCATTTTTGCACTCAGGTCAAAGTCTCATGGCCCTCTATCAGAATCCAGAGTTTTGAGAAGATTGGAGAAACTTAATTTTTCGCCCGAAAAATGGAAAAAATGAAAGGGGTAACACTGTCATTTTTTTTTTCGGGTCGAAATTTTGAGTTTCGATATCTCAGCTCTGGAAGGGTCTAGAGCCTCCATTTTTGCACTCAGGTCAAAGTTTCGTGGCCCTCTATCAGAATCCAGAGTTTTGAGAAGATTGGAGAAACTTAATTTTTCACCTGAAAACGAAAAAAACGAAAGGGTTAGCACTGTCGTTTTTTTTTTCGGGTCAACATTTTTAATTTCGATATCTCAGCTCTGGAAGGGTCTAGAGCCTCCATTTTTGCACTCAGGTCAAAGTTTCGTGGCCCTCTATCAGAATCCAGAGTTTTGAGAAGATTGGAGAAACTTAACTTTTCGCCCGAAAACGAAAAAAAACGAAAGGGGTAACACTGTCATTTTTTTTTCGGGTCGAAATTTTGAATTTCGATATCTCAGCTCTGGAAGGGTCTAGAGCCTCCATTTTTGCACTAAGGTCAAAGTCTCGTGGCCCTCTATCAGAATCCAGAGTTTTGAGAAGAATGGAGAAACTTAATTTTTCGCCCGAAAACAAAAAAAAATGAAAGGGGTAACACTGTCATTTTTTTTTCGGGTCGAAATTTTGAATTTCGATATCTCAGCTCTGGAAGGGTCTAGAGCCTCCATTTTTGCACTCAGGTCAAAGTCTTGTGGCCCTCTATCAGAATCCAGAGTTTTGAGAAGATTGGAGAAACTTAATTTTTCGCCCGAAAACGAAAAAAAAACGAAAGGGGTAACACTGTCTTTTTTTTTTCAGGTCGAAATTTTGAATTTTGATATCTCAGCTCTGGAAGGGTCTAGAGCCTCCATTTTTGCACTCAGGTCAAAGTCTCGTGGCCCTCTATCAGAATCCAGAGTTTTGAGAAGATTGGAGAAACTTAATTTTTCACCCGAAAACGGAAAAAATGAAAGGGGTAACACTGTCGTTTTTTTTTTTGGGTCGAAATTTTGAATTTCGATATCTCAGCTCTGGAAGGGTCTAGAGCCTCCATTTTTTGCACTCAGGTCAAAGTTCCGTGGCCCTCTATCAGAATCCAGAGTTTTGAAAAGATTGGAGAAACTTAATTTTTCGCCCGAAAATGAAAAAAACGAAAGGGGTAACACTGTCGTTTTTTTTTCGGGTCGAAATTTTGAATTTCGATATCTCAGCTCTGGAAGGGTCTAGAGCCTCCATTTTTGCACTCAGGTCAAGGTTTCGTGGCCCTCTATCAGAATCCAGAGTTTTGAGAAGATTGGAGAAACTTAATTTTTAGCCCGAAAACGAAAAAAAACGAAAGGGGTAACACTGTCATTTTTTTTTTCGGGTCGAAATTTTGAATTTCGATATCTCAGCTCTGGAAGGGTCTAGAGCCTCCATTTTTGCACTCAGGTCAAAGTCTTGTGGCCCTCTATCAGAATCCAGAGTTTTGAAAAGATTGGAGAAACTTTTTTTTTCGCCCGAAAATGAAAAAAACGAAAGGGGTAACACTTTTTTTTTTTTTTTCGGGTCGAAATTTTGAATTTTGATATCTCAGCTCTGGAAGGGTCTAGAGCCTCCATTTTTGCACTCAGGTCAAAGTCTCGTGGCCCTCTATCAGAATCCAGAGTTTTGAGAAGATTGGAGAAACTTAATTTTTCGCCCGAAAATGGAAAAAACGAAAGGGGTAACACTGTCGTTTTTTTTTTTCGGGTCGAAATTTTGAGTTTCGATATCTCAGCTCTGGAAGGGTCTAGAGCCTCCATTTTTGCACTCAGGTCAAAGTTTTGTGGCCCTCTATCAGAATCCAGAGTTTTGAGAAGATTGGAGAAACTTAATTTTTCGCCTGAAAACGAAAAAAACGAAAGGGGTAACACTGTCGTTTTTTTTCGGGTCGAAATTTTGAATTTTGATATCTCAGCTCTGGAAGGGTCTAGAGCCTCCATTTTTTGCATTCAGGTCAAAGTTTCGTGGCCCTCTATCAGAATCCAGAGTTTTGAGAAGATTGGAGAAACGTAATTTTTCGCCCGAAAATGAAAAAAAACGAAAGGGGTAACACTGTCGTTTTTTTTTTTCGGGTCAAAATTTTGAATTTTGATATCTCAGCTCTAGAAGGGTCTAGAGCCTCCATTTTTGCACTCAGGTCAAGGTTTCGTGGCCCTCTATCAGAATCCAGAGTTTTGAGAAGATTGGAGAAACTTAATTTTTCGCCCGAAAACGAAAAAAAACGAAAGGGGTAACACTGTCATTTTTTTTTTCGGGTCGAAATTTTGAATTTCGATATCTGTGCTCTGGAAGGGTCTAGAGCCTCCATTTTTGCACACAGGTCAAAGTCTCGTGGCCCTCTATCAGAATCCAGAGTTTTGAGAAGAATGGAGAACCTTAATTTTTCGCCCGAAAACAAAAAAAAATGAAAGGGGTAACACTGTCATTTTTTTTCGGGTCGAAATTTTGAATTTCGATATCTCAGCTCTGGAAGGGTCTAGAGCCTCCATTTTTGCACTCAGGTCAAAGTCTTGTGGCCCTCTATCAGAATCCAGAGTTTTGAGAAGATTGGAGAAACTTAATTTTTCGCCCGAAAACGAAAAAAACGAAAGGGGTAACACTGTCGTTTTTTTTTCGGGTCGAAATTTTGAATTTTGATATCTCAGCTCTGGAAGGGTGTAGAGCTTCCATTTTTGCACTCAGGTCAAAGTCTCGTGGCCCTCTATCAGAATCCAGAGTTTTGAGAAGATTGGAGAAACTTAATTTTTCACCCGAAAACGGAAAAAATGAAAGGGGTAACACTGTCGTTTTTTTTTTGGGTCGAAATTTTGAATTTCGATATCTCAGCTCTGGAAGGGTCTAGAGCCTCCATTTTTTGCACTCAGGTCAAAGTTTCGTGGCCCTCTATCAGAATCCAGAGTTTTGAAAAGATTGGAGAAACTTAATTTTTCGCCCGAAAATGAAAAAAACGAAAGGGGTAACACTGTCGTTTTTTTTTTCGGGTCGAAATTTTGAATTTCGATATCTCAGCTCTGGAAGGGTCTAGAGCCTCCATTTTTGCACTCAGGTCAAGGTTTCGTGGCCCTCTATCAGAATCCAGAGTTTTGAGAAGATTGGAGAAACTTAATTTTTAGCCCGAAAACGAAAAAAAACGAAAGGGGTAACACTGTCATTTTTTTTTCGGGTCGAAATTTTGAATTTCGATATCTCAGCTCTGGAAGGGTCTAGAGCCTCCATTTTTGCACTCAGGTCAAAGTCTTGTGGCCCTCTATCAGAATCCAGAGTTTTGAAAAGATTGGAGAAACTTTTTTTTTCACCCGAAAATGAAAAAAACGAAAGGGGTAACACTTTTTTTTTATTTTTTTCGGGTCGAAATTTTGAATTTTGATATCTCAGCTCTGGAAGGGTCTAGAGCCTCCATTTTTGCACTCAGGTCAAAGTCTCGTGGCCCTCTATCAGAATCCAGAGTTTTGAGAAGATTGGAGAAACTTAATTTTTCGCCCGAAAATGGAAAAAACGAAAGGGGTAACACTGTCGTTTTTTTTTTCGGGTCGAAATTTTGAGTTTCGATATCTCAGCTCTGGAAGGGTCTAGAGCCTCCATTTTTGCACTCAGGTCAAAGTTTTATGGCCCTCTATCAGAATCCAGAGTTTTGAGAAGATTGGAGAAACTTAATTTTTCGCCTGAAAACGAAAAAAACGAAAGGGGTAACACTGTCGTTTTTTTTCGGGTCGAAATTTTGAATTTTGATATCTCAGCTCTGGAAGGGTCTAGAGCCTCCATTTTTTGCATTCAGGTCAAAGTTTCGTGGCCCTCTATCAGAATCCAGAGTTTTGAGAAGATTGGAGAAACGTAATTTTTCGCCCGAAAATGAAAAAAAACGAAAGGGGTAACACTGTCGTTTTTTTTTTTCGGGTCAAAATTTTGAATTTTGATATCTCAGCTCTAGAAGGGTCTAGAGCCTCCATTTTTGCACTCAGGTCAAGGTTTCGTGGCCCTCTATCAGAATCCAGAGTTTTGAGAAGATTGGAGAAACTTAATTTTTCGCCCGAAAACGAAAAAAAACGAAAGGGGTAACACTGTCAATTTTTTTTTTTCGGGTCGAAGTTTTGAATTTCGATATCTCTGCTCTGGAACGGTCTAGAGCCTCCATTTTTGCACACAGGTCAAAGTCTCGTGGCCCTCTATCAGAATCCAGAGTTTTGAGAAGAATGGAGAACCTTAATTTTTCGCCCGAAAACAAAAAAAAATGAAAGGGGTAATACTGTCATTTTTTTTCGGGTCGAAATTTTGAATTTCGATATCTCAGCTCTGGAAGGGTCTAGAGCCTCCATTTTTGCACTCAGGTCAAAGTCTTGTGGCCCTCTATCAGAATCCAGAGTTTTGAGAAGATTGGAGAAACTTAATTTTTCGCCCGAAAACGAAAAAACGAAAGGGGTAACACTGTTGTTTTTTTTTCGGGTCGAAATTTTGAATTTTGATATCTCAGCTCTGGAAGGGTGTAGAGCTTCCATTTTGGCACTCAGGTCAAAGTCTCGTGGCCCTCTATCAGAATCCAGAGTTTTGAGAAGATTGGAGAAACTTAATTTTTCACCCGAAATTGGAAAAAATGAAAGGGGTAACACTGTCGTTTTTTTTTTGGGTCGAAATTTTGAATTTCGATATCTCAGCTCTGGAAGGGTCTAGAGCCTCCATTTTTTGCACTCAGGTCAAAGTTTCGTGGCCCTCTATCAGAATCCAGAGTTTTGAAAAGATTGGAGAAACTTAATTTTTCGCCCGAAAATGAAAAAAACGAAAGGGGTAACACTGTCGTTTTTTTTTTCGGGTCGAAATTTTGAATTTCGATATCTCAGCTCTGGAAGGGTCTAGAGCCTCCATTTTTGCACTCAGGTCAAGGTTTCGTGGCCCTCTATCAGAATCCAGAGTTTTGAGAAGATTGGAGAAACTTAATTTTTCACCTGAAAACGAAAAAAAACGAAAGGGGTAACACTGTCGTTTTTTTTTTCGGGTCGAAATTTTGAGTTTCGATATCTCAGCTCTGGAAGGGTCTAGAGCCTCCATGTTTGCACTCAGGTCAAAGTTTCGTGGCCCTCTATCAGAATCCAGAGTTTTGAGAAGATTGGAGAAACTTAATTTTTCACCTGAAAACGAAAAAAACGAAAGGGTTAACACTGTCGTTTTTTTTTTCGGGTTAAAATTTTGAATTTCGATATCTCAGCTCTGGAAGGGTCTAGAGCCTCCATTTTTGCACTCAGGTCAAAGTTTCGTGGCCCTCTATCAGAATCCAGAGTTTTGAGAAGATTGGAGAAACTTAATTTTTCGCCCGAAAACGAAAAAAACGAAAGGGGTAACACTGTCTTTTTTTTTTCGAGTCGAAATTTTGAATTTTGATATCTCAGCTCTGGAAGGGTCTAGAGCCTCCATTTTTGCACTCAGGTCAAAGTCTCGTGGCCCTCTATCAGAATCCAGAGTTTTGAGAAGATTGGAGAAACTTAATTTTTCGCCCGAAAATGGAAAAAACGAAAGGGGTAACACTGTCGTTTTTTTTTTCAGGTCGAAATTTTGAATTTCGATATCTCAGCTCTGGAAGGGTCTAGAGCCTCCATTTTTGCACTCAGGTCAAGGTTTCGTGGCCCTCTATCAGAATCCAGAGTTTTGAGAAGATTGGAGAAACTTAATTTTTCACCCGAAAACGAAAAAAAACGAAAGGGGTAACACTGTCATTTTTTTTTTTCGGGTCGAAATTTTGAATTTCGATATCTCAGCTCTGGAAGGGTCTAGAGCCTCCATTTTTGCACTCAGGTCAAAGTCTCGTGGCCCTCTATCAGAATCCAGAGTTTTGAGAAGAATGGAGAAACTTAATTTTTCGCCCGAAAACAAAAAAAAATGAAAGGGGTAACACTGTCGTTTTTTTTTCGGGTCGAAATTTTGAATTTTGATATCTCAGCTCTGGAAGGGTCTAGAGCCTCCATTTTTGCACTCAGGTCAAAGTCTCGTGGCCCTCTATCAGAATCCAGAGTTTTGAGAAGATTGGAGAAACTTAATTTTTCACCCGAAAACTGAAAAAATGAAAGGGGTAACACTGTCGTTTTTTTTTGGGTCGAAATTTTGAATTTTGATATCTCAGCTCTGGAAGGGTCTAGAGCCTCCATTTTTTGCACTCAGGTCAAAGTTTCATGGCCCTCTATCAGAATCCAGAGTTTTGAAAAGATTGGAGAAACTTAATTTTTCGCCCGAAAATGAAAAAAACGAAAGGGGTAACACTGTCGTTTTTTTTTCGGGTCAAAATTTTGAATTTCGATATCTCAGCTCTGGAAGGGTCTAGAGCCTCCATTTTTGCACTCAGGTCAAAGTTTCGTGGCCCTCTATCAGAATCCAGAGTTTTGAGAAGATTGGAGAAACTTAATTTTTCGCCCGAAAACGAAAAAAAACGAAAGGGGTAACACTGTCTTTTTTTTTTCGGGTCAAAATTTTGAATTTCGATATCTCAGCTCTGGAAGGGTCTAGAGCCTCCATTTTTGCACTCAGGTCAAAGTTTCGTGGCCCTCTATCAGAATCCAGAGTTTTGAGAAGATTGGAGAAACTTAATTTTTCGCCCGAAAACGAAAAAAAACGAAAGGGGTAACACTTTTTTTTTTTTTCGGGTCGAAATTTTGAATTTTGATATCTCAGCTCTGGAAGGGTCTAGAGCCTCCATTTTTGCACTCAGGTCAAAGTCTCGTGGCCCTCTATCAGAATCCAGAGTTTTGAGAAGATTGGAGAAACTTAATTTTTCGCCCGAAAATGGAAAAAACGAAAGGGGTAACACTGTCGTTTTTTTTTGGGGTCGAAATTTTGAGTTTCGATATCTCAGCTCTGGAAGGGTCTAGAGCCTCCATTTTTGCACTCAGGTCAAAGTTTTGTGGCCCTCTATCAGAATCCAGAGTTTTGAGAAGATTGGAGAAACTTAATTTTTCGCCCGAAAACGAAAAAAAACGAAAGGGGTAACACTGTCTTTTTTTTTCGGGTCAAAATTTTGAATTTCGATATCTCAGCTCTGGAAGGGTCTAGAGCCTCCATTTTTGCACTCAGGTCAAAGTTTCGTGGCCCTCTATCAGAATCCAGAGTTTTGAGAAGATTGGAGAAACTTAATTTTTCGCCCGAAAACGAAAAAAAACGAAAGGGGTAACACTGTCTTTTTTTTTTCGGGTCGAAATTTTGAATTTTGATATCTCAGCTCTGGAAGGGTCTAGAGCCTCCATTTTTGCACTCAGGTCAAAGTCTCGTGGCCCTCTATCAGAATCCAGAGTTTTGAGAAGATTGGAGAAACTTAATTTTTCTTCCGAAAATGGAAAAAACGAAAGGGGTAACACTGTCGTTTTTTTTGGGGGGTCGAAATTTTGAGTTTCGATATCTCAGCTCTGGAAGGGTCTAGAGCCTCCATTTTTGCACTCAGGTCAAAGTTTCGTGGCACTCTATCAGAATCCAGAGTTTTGAGAAGATTGGAGAAACTTAATTTTTCGCCTGAAAACGAAAAAAACGAAAGGGGTAACACTGTCGTTTTTTTTCGGGTCGAAATTTTGAATTTTGATATCTCAGCTCTGGAAGGGTCTAGAGCCTCCATTTTTTGCATTCAGGTCAAAGTTTCGTGGCCCTCTATCAGAATCCAGAGTTTTGAGAAGATTGGAGAAACTTAATTTTTCGCCCGAAAATGAAAAAAACGAAAGGGGTAACACTGTCGTTTTTTTTTTTTCGGGTCAAAATTTTGAATTTTGATATCTCAGCTCTGGAAGGGTCTAGAGCCTCCATTTTTGCACTCAGGTCAAGGTTTCGTGGCCCTCTATCAGAATCCAGAGTTTTGAGAAGATTGGAGAAACTTAATTTTTCGCCCGAAAACGAAAAAAAACGAAAGGGGTAATACTGTCATTTTTTTTTTCGGGTCGAAAATTTGAATTTCGATATCTCAGCTCTGGAAGGGTCTAGAGCCTCCATTTTTGCACTCAGGTCAAAGTCTCGTGGCCCTCTATCAGAATCCAGAGTTTTGAGAAGAATGGAGAAACTTAATTTTTCGCCCGAAAACAAAAAAAAATGAAAGGGGTAACACTGTCATTTTTTTTTTCGGGTCGAAATTTTGAATTTCGATATCTCAGCTCTGGAAGGGTCTAGAGCCTCCATTTTTGCACTCAGGTCAAAGTCTTGTGGCCCTCTATCAGAATCCAGAGTTTTGAGAAGATTGGAGAAACTTAATTTTTCGCCCGAAAACGAAAAAAACGAAAGGGGTAACACTGTCGTTTTTTTTTTGGGTCGAAATTTTGAATTTCGATATCTCAGCTCTGGAAGGGTCTAGAGCCTCCATTTTTGCACTCAGGTCAAAGTCTCGTGGCCCTCTATCAGAATCCAGAGTTTTGAGAAGAATGGAGAAACTTCATTTTTCGCCCGAAAACAAAAAAAAATGAAAGGGGTAACACTGTCATTTTTTTTTCGGGTCGAAATTTTGAATTTCGATATCTCAGCTCTGGAAGGGTCTAGAGCATCCATTTTTGCACTCAGGTCAAAGTCTTGTGGCCCTCTATCAGAATCCAGAGTTTTGAAAAGATTGGAGAAACTTTTTTTTTCGCCCGAAAATGAAAAAAACGAAAGGGGTAACACTTTTTTTTATTTTTTTCGGGTCGAAATTTTGAATTTTGATATCTCAGCTCTGGAAGGGTCTAGAGCCTCCATTTTTGCACTCAGGTCAAAGTCTCGTGGCCCTCTATCAGAATCCAGAGTTTTGAGAAGATTGGAGAAACTTAATTTTTCGCCCGAAAATGGAAAAAACGAAAGGGGTAACACTGTCGTTTTTTTTTTCGGGTCGAAATTTTGAGTTTCGATATCTCAGCTCTGGAAGGGTCTAGAGCCTCCATTTTTGCACTCAGGTCAAAGTTTTGTGGCCCTCTATCAGAATCCAGAGTTTTGAGAAGATTGGAGAAACTTAATTTTTCGCCTGAAAACAAAAAAAAACGAAAGGGGTAACACTGTCGTTTTTTTTCGGGTCGAAATTTTGAATTTTGATATCTCAGCTCTGGAAGGGTCTAGAGCCTCCATTTTTTGCATTCAGGTCAAAGTTTCGTGGCCCTCTATCAGAATCCAGAGTTTTGAGAAGATTGGAGAAACGTAATTTTTCGCCCGAAAATGAAAAAAAACGAAAGGGGTAACACTGTCGTTTTTTTTTTTTCGGGTCAAAATTTTGAATTTTGATATCTCAGCTCTAGAAGGGTCTAGAGCCTCCATTTTTGCACTCAGGTCAAGGTTTCGTGGCCCTCTATCAGAATCCAGAGTTTTGAGAAGATTGGAGAAACTTAATTTTTCGCCCGAAAACGAAAAAAAACGAAAGGGGTAACACTGTCAATTTTTTTTTCGGGTCGAAATTTTGAATTTCGATATCTCTGCTCTGGAACGGTCTAGAGCCTCCATTTTTGCACACAGGTCAAAGTCTCGTGCCCCTCTATCAGAATCCAGAGTTTTGAGAAGAATGGAGAACCTTAATTTTTCGCCCGAAAACAAAAAAAAATGAAAGGGGTAACACTGTCATTTTTTTTCGGGTCGAAATTTTGAATTTCGATATCTCAGCTCTGGAAGGGTCTAGAGCCTCCATTTTTGCACTCAGGTCAAAGTCTTGTGGCCCTCTATCAGAATCCAGAGTTTTGAGAAGATTGGAGAAACTTAATTTTTCGCCCGAAAACGAAAAAAACGAAAGGGGTAACACTGTTGTTGTTTTTTCGGGTCGAAATTTTGAATTTTGATATCTCAGCTCTGGAAGGGTGTAGAGCTTCCATTTTTGCACTCAGGTCAAAGTCTCGTGGCCCTCTATCAGAATCCAGAGTTTTGAAAAGATTGGAGAAACTTAATTTTTCACCCGAAAACGGAAAAAATGAAAGGGGTAACACTGTCGTTTTTTTTTGGGTCGAAATTTTGAATTTCGATATCTCAGCTCTGGAAGGGTCTAGAGCCTCCATTTTTTGCACTCAGGTCAAAGTTTCGTGGCCCTCTATCAGAATCCAGAGTTTTGAAAAGATTGGAGAAACTTAATTTTTCGCCCGAAAATGAAAAAAACGAAAGGGGTAGTAACACTGTCGTTTTTTTTTTTCGGGTCGAAATTTTGAATTTCAATATCTCAGCTCTGGAAGGGTCTAGAGCCTCCGTTTTTGCACTCAGGTCAAGGTTTCGTGGCCCTCTATCAGAATCCAGAGTTTTGAGAAGATTGGAGAAACTTAATTTTTCACCTGAAAACGAAAAAAAACGAAAGGGGTAACACTGTCGTTTTTTTTTTCGGGTCGAAATTTTTAGTTTCGATATCTCAGCTCTGGAAGGGTCTAGAGCCTCCATGTTTGCACTCAGGTCAAAGTTTCGTGGCCCTCTATCAGAATCCAGAGTTTTGAGAAGATTGGAGAAACTTAATTTTTCACCTGAAAACGAAAAAAACGAAAGGGTTAACACTGTCGTTTTTTTTTTCGGGTTAAAATTTTGAATTTCGATATCTCAGCTCTGGAAGGGTCTAGAGCCTCCATTTTTGCACTCAGGTCAAAGTTTCGTGGCCCTCTATCAGAATCCAGAGTTTTGAGAAGATTGGAGAAACTTAATTTTTCGCCCGAAAACGAAAAAAAACGAAAGGGGTAACACTGTCTTTTTTTTTTCGAGTCGAAATTTTGAATTTTGATATCTCAGCTCTGGAAGGGTCTAGAGCCTCCATTTTTGCACTCAGGTCAAAGTCTCGTGGCCCTCTATCAGAATCCAGAGTTTTGAGAAGATTGGAGAAACTTAATTTTTCGCCCGAAAATGGAAAAAACGAAAGGGGTAACACTGTCGTTTTTTTTTTCAGGTCGAAATTTTGAATTTCGATATCTCAGCTCTGGAAGGGTCTAGAGCCTCCATTTTTGCACTCAGGTCAAGGTTTCGTGGCCCTCTATCAGAATCCAGAGTTTTGAGAAGATTGGAGAAACTTAATTTTTCACCCGAAAACGAAAAAAAACGAAAGGGGTAACACTGTCATTTTTTTTTTCGGGTCGAAATTTTGAACTTCGATATCTCAGCTCTGGAAGGGTCTAGAGCCTCCATTTTTGCACTCAGGTCAAAGTCTCGTGGCCCTCTATCAGAATCCAGAGTTTTGAGAAGAATGGAGAAACTTAATTTTTCGCCCGAAAACAAAAAAAAATGAAAGGGGTAACACTGTCGTTTTTTTTTTCGGGTCGAAATTTTGAATTTTGATATCTCAGCTCTGGAAGGGTCTAGAGCCTCCATTTTTGCACTCAGGTCAAAGTTTCGTGGCCCTCTATCAGAATCGTCTCGGTTACGTATGTAACCCTCGTTCCCTGAGTAAGGGAACGGAGACGTTACGTCAGAAGTGACGGAGATTGGGGGTTTCGCATAGAAAGCCAATCCTCTTCGAGTATTAAAACACGAGCCAATGGCATGCAATGCCTTGGGGCTGCGGAAATTTGCATAGCGTACTCCGCCCTACTCCGTGAGTATAAAAGGAGGAAGTGAACGCAACCGCAGTATGTCTTCGCTGAGGAGCCAAGACTGAACTCGGCCTCTACCCAGCGATACAGCAGAAGTGGCAGGGAGACGTAACGTCTCCGTTCCCTTACTCAGGGAACGAGGGTTACATACGTAACCGAGACGTTCCCTATCGTAGTCACTTCGAGTTACGTCAGAAGTGACGGAGATTGGGGGTCTGTGCCATCACGCCATCTTCAAGCTGTCTTCCAGTGCCCTGCGAAAGACTGAACCACCGAGCCTTACCTCTTTTTTTTTTTTTTTTTTTTGGGGATCCGACCTTGACACAGGATTACCAAGGTACACTGGGAAACATATCCCGAAGGGGACATGCTACCAGCTGCCTACCGAAGGGAGGACTTAAGAATACACATATGGCCACCTAGGGACACATATGGAACACTGGAGTACCAACCGCAGGTGGCTACTGATTTAAACTCCAGGGGTGGCAGATGGCTTGCCAAGGGAAGACACATGCTCAGAGAGGCTTACAGTGGATAATACACATGAGACGGTTACCATGGGGAACCGTGCGCATGGAGGCACCTAGCTAGCATCCAGAGCCACGCAGTGGTGCCCGCATCGTCGGTGCTGGAGGACTCAAGACTTCAATGGAAGAACTGAGGAAATATCGCACTTATCCAGTCCGGGGAGTGGAGTGGCGAGCAAGCGAAGACACCTGAGCGGATCCAGAACTGGCCGAAACGAGTACGTGAGAGGATACCGGCTCAATTCGCAGATTATAGAATCTGGCGAAGGTGTTGGGTGTCGCCCAGCCTGCAGCTCTGCAGATGTCTGTTAGCGAGGCGCCGTGCGCTAAAGCCCAAGAGGAGGCTACACTCCGAGTGGAATGGGCCGTCACACCAAGGGGGCACGGAAGGCCTTGCTGCTGGTAAGACAAAGCAATGGCATCCACTATCCAGTGGGACAGCCGTTGCTTTGAGAGAGCCCTTCCCTTCTGGCTCCCTCCATGACAGACAAAGAGCTGGTCTGAGGTCCTGAAACACTGCGTTCTGTCGACATAGGTGCGGAGAGCACGTACCGGACAGAGCAGTGCCAAGGCTGGGTCTGCCTCCTCCGGGGGCAGCGCTTGCAGGTTCACCACCTGGTCCCGGAAGGGAGTGGTGGGAACCTTGGGCACATATCCAGGCCGGGGCCTCAGGATCACGTGAGAGTAAGCCGGCCCGAACTCCAGGCACGCTTCGTCAACGGAGAATGCGTGCAGGTCCCCCACCCTCTTGATGGAGGCCAATGCAACCAGGAGTGCTGTCTTCATGGACAGAAACTTTAACTCTACTGATTGCAAAGGCTCAAAGGGATGCCTCTGCAGAGCACTTAAAACTACCGAGAGGTCCCAAGAGGGTACGAGGGGAGGACGAGGCGGATGCAGCCTCCTCGCTCCCCTCAGGAACCTGATGACCAGGTCGTGCTTCCCTAAGGACTTACCTTCCACTGCTTCATGAGAAGCGGCAATGGCCGCGACGTAAACCTTAAGGGTGGAGGGCGACAGCCTGCGCTCCAACCCCTCTTGCAGGAAGGAAAGCACGACACTGATCGAACATCTCCGGGGGTCTTCTCCGCGAGAAGAGCACCAATTGACGAAGAGGTTCCACTTCAACGCATAAAGGTGTCTCGTGGACAACGCTCTTGCGGAAGTGATGGTTGCCGCCACCGCAGGTGGCAGCGAACTCAAACCTGCCTCGTCCCGTCCAGGAGCCACACGTGCAGCCTCCAGAGATCGGGACGAGGGTGCCACAGAGTGCCCCGTCTCTGAGAGAGTAGGTCTTGTCTCAGAGGAATAGGCCAAGGAGGTGCTGCCGCGAGGAGCATGAGATCGGAGAACCACGTCTTGGTGGGCCAGTAGGGGGCTACCAGCAAGACCTGCTCCTCGTCCTCCTTGATCTTGCACAACACCCGTGCAAGGAGGCTCACTGGGGGAAACGCATACTTGCGTGGGCCCCGTGGCCAGCTGTGCGCCAGCGCATCCGAACCGAGAGTGCCCCAGGTCAGAGAATAAAACTGGGCGCAGTGGGCTGAGTCCCGGGAGGCGAACAGATCTATCTGTGCCTCCCCGAACTCTTTCCAGATCAGCTGGACCGACTGGGGATGGAGTCGCCACTCGCCGGAGATAGGGCGGACCCGAGACAGCTCGTCGGCTGCCCAGTTCCGGTCTCCAGGAATGTGAACTGCACGAAGGGACCTCAGGTGCTTCTGACTCCATATCAAGAGGTGGCGGGCGAGCTGCGACAACCGACGCGAGCGTAGACCCCCCTGGTGGTTGATGTACGCTACAGCCGTAGTGTTGTCTGAGCGGACAAGCACATGCTGGCCCTTGAGCAACGCTCTGAAGCGGTGCAGGGCGAGCCGTACTGCCAGCAGCTCGAGGCAATTGATGTGCATGAGGCGCTGGGCCCCCGTCCAGGAGCCGGCGGCTGCATGCCCATTGCACATGGCACCCCAACCCGTGGTAGATGCATCCGTGGAGACGATGAGATGCCTGGAAACTCGCTGAATAGGGACGCCCGTCCGTAAAAAGCTGAGGTTCGACCACGGGAAGAAGGTTCGCCGGCATGTCGGAGTCACTGGGACTCGGAGCGAGCCGCGATGCCATGCCCACCTCGGGACTCGATCGCGAAGCCACAGCTGAAGCGGTCTCATATGAAGCAAACCGAGCGGCGTTGCCGCGGCCGCGGATGCCATATGCCCCAGGAGCCTCTGAAAAAGTTTCAGTGGAACCGCACTCTTGCCCTCGAACTGACGAAGACAAGTCAGCAGTGAGTGCGCGCGCTCGATCGTGAGCTGCGCGGACATGGCGACCGAGTCTATCTCCACGCCGAGAAAAGAGATCCTCTGCACGGGGCAAAGTTTGCTCTTTTCTCGGTTGACCCGAAGGCCCAGACGGGCTAGGTGCCGGAGCACCAAGTCTCTGTGTTCGCAAAGCTGAGCTCGAGAGTGTGCTAGTATCAGCCAGTCGTCGAGATAATTCAGGATGCGAACCCCGTGTTCGCGAAGGGGAACAAGGGCTGCCTCGACGATCTTCGTGAAGACGCGAGGGGACAGAGCTAACCCGAATGGGAGAACGGCGTACTGATATGCCTGGCCCTCGAAGGCAAACCGAAGAAACGGTCTGTGTCGAGGTAAGATGGACACATGGAAGTACGCGTCCTTCAGGTCGATCGCTGCAAACCAATCCTGATACCGAACACATTCGAAAATGCGCTTGGCCGTGAGCATTTTGAACGGTAGTCGATGGAGAGAACGGTTCAAAATGCGCAGGTCCAGGATCGGTCGTAACCCACCGGTCTTCTTGGGGACAATGAAGTAGGGGCTGTAAAACCCGGACCTCACCTCGGCTGGAGGGACCGTCTCGATTGCACCCTTCGCCAGCAGGGTCGCAATCTCCGCTCTCAGGACTGGGGCATTGCCACCGACTATCGTGGAGCGAACTCCCCTGAAGCGGGGAGGAGACCGTGCGAACTGAATCGCGTAGCCGAATCTGATCGTTCTGATGACCCAGCGGGATACCCCGGGAAGCGCTAGCCAGGCTTCCAGGAAGTGAGCCAACGGGGTCATGTGAACCACAGACGTCCCCCCGGAGGGGCAGCGTGGCGGGTCGACTGGCACGCGTGCAGGGGTTACCCCGCTCGGATGCGTCGAAGCCCGCTCCCCGACAGAAGGGACCAGGGAAAGCGGAGCGTTCCACGGGGGTCCGTTCTGCCGGGGGTCTGGCGAGAGAGGGGGAAGGGATTGGTGTAGCCCGGGGACGACACACGCACCCTTCCGCGCCCTCCGAGACAGAGAGGAGTGAGTGGGCCGACACCCTGGGGCATCGGGGGCACTCACTCCAGTCTGTGAGCTCAGTGAGGATGTCAAGTCTTTCTTTAACCAGTTCAGGGTGCTGCCCACCCGTGGGTGAGCAGCGGGGAGCTGAGAACAAAAGATTCTCCCCCGGCCCTCCACCGGGGGAAGGAGGGGGCCTGCTACCGCCTCCTGTGAAAGACTCGAGATCGTCACCGAGCGGCCCGTGTCAGGATCTTCGCTTGGCCTGGCGTTTAGCGGGGCGAGCGGCCTGAGGGGGCTGTGACGCCGGCCTGCGGCCTCCTCGACGCCGGGGCCCGGGTGAAGGCTGCTGCTGGGGCCGGGCGGGAGGGAGGGGAGCCGCAGGGGGGCGTCCTCGGCGGCGAGCAGGGGGAGGCGCCTGTGCCGACGACTGGGTGGAGGCAGCAGCTGGTCGTCGGGGCAGGATGTGTTTGATGGCCTCCGTCTGCTTCTGGGCGGTGGAGAACTGATGGGCGAAGTCCTCGACCGCACCGCCGAAAAGGCCAACCTGGGACAGCGGAGCGTCGAGCAGACGAGTCCGCTCAGCGCTCCGCGTATCCGACAGGTTGAGCCACAGATGACGCTCCTGAACCACGCTAGTGGCCATCACCTGACCAACGGCGCGAGCAGCCACTTTCGTTGCCCGGAGAGCAAGGTCAGTGGCGGACCGCAGTTCTTTGAATGCCGTCGTGTCAGTCCCGCCCTCGTGCATGTCTCTGAGCAACTTCGCTTGGAAGACCTGCAAAGTGGTCATAGCATGCAGAGCGGAGGCCGCCTGTCCCGCCGCTCTGTAGGATCGCGCCGCCATAGCAGACGAGAACCCACAGGCTTTGGATGGGTGCTTAGGAGGACCACGGGTGGAGGCGCTCTGTGGACACAGCTGCATCGCAACAGAGCGCTCCACCGGGGGCATCCCAGTGTACCCACGGGCGGCCCCGCCGTCGAGGGGGGGAAAGGCGGGGGAGAGATCGCGCTCTCGAGTGGACAAAGGAGCCCCCCAAGAGCGCGATAACTCCGCATGCAGCTCGGGGAAAAAAGGTATTGGAGTCGGCCGTGGCTTTGCAGCGGCAGCCTTGTCCAAAAACCAATTATCCATCCGTGAGAGGTCGGGGCAGGATGGAGGTTTCCATTCTAGCCCGATACTCCCAGCGGCTCGAGACAGCATGGCCGTCATCTCGGGATCTGACGCGGACAACGCTGGGACTCCCGAAGGAGGCAACGCAGCCGGATCTTCCTCTCCCGAGGAATCAAGCCCGCCTAGTGATGCTGTGATAGACATCGCATCATCATCTGGGGCGCTGCTCGAAGCAGCCGGTGCCGCCGAAGAGACAACCGACCGAGTCGAACTAGCGCCCGCTGGCTCACGCACTGAGGCGGGAGGTGTGGCCCGAGGAATTGTCGGGGCTTTATCCCACACCGTCACCGTTAGATCGCCCGGTCCCCGGGTCGACGGGCCCCCTCTCGTGAAGGAAGCCGATCGAGTAGGGGGGACCGGGGCTCTCACTCTAGTGAGATCATTGAGCCGCGACCTCAGTGTGGAGATGGTCATGGTCCCACAGAAGGAACATGAGTCATCCACGAACGCTGCTGCTGCATGCTGAATGCCCAAGCAAACAAAGCAGCGTTCGTGACCATCAGATGACGACAGAAATCTACCACATCCAGAAGGGCACGGGCGAGCCATCTTTAAAAAGACGTGCCGCGTGCAGCTCTTTTACAGAGAGGAGAGAAATTCACTCTTTCAGCGCTGAGGCTACCAGGGAGAAGCGCAAAGTCTGGCAAACCACTGCACAGATCGCAGGCAATGCAGAATCTCGCTGGGTACCGCCGTCACACCAACACTGAAGAGGACGCTCGTCTCGAAGAGTCTTGATTCAGCTTTGAGGAGTGAAGAGGTTCTCTTGGCTCCGAAGCGAAAACATACTGCGGTTGCGTTCACTTCCTCCTTTTATACTCACGGAGTAGGGCGGAGTACGCTATGCAAATTTCCGCAGCCCCAAGGCATTGCATGCCATTGGCTCGTGTTTTAATACTCGAAGAGGATTGGCTTTCTATGCGAAACCCCCAATCTCCGTCACTTCTGACGTAACTCGAAGTGACTACGATAGGGAACCAGAGTTTTGAGAAGATTGGAGAAACTTAATTTTTCGCCCGAAAATGGAAAAAACGAAAGGGGTAACACTGTCGTTTTTTTTTTTGGGGTCGAAATTTTGAGTTTCGATATCTCAGCTCTGGAAGGGTCTAGAGCCTCCATTTTTGCACTCAGGTCAAAGTTTCGTGGCCCTCTATCAGAATCCAGAGTTTTGAGAAGATTGGAGAAACTTAATTTTTCGCCCGAAAACGAAAAAAAACGAAAGGGGTAACACTGTCTTTTTTTTTTCGGGTCAAAATTTTGAATTTCGATATCTCAGCTCTGGAAGGGTCTAGAGCCTCCATTTTTGCACTCAGGTCAAAGTTTCGTGGCCCTCTATCAGAATCCAGAGTTTTGAGAAGATTGGAGAAACTTAATTTTTCGCCCGAAAACGAAAAAAAACGAAAGGGGTAACACTGTCTTTTTTTTTTCGGGTCGAAATTTTGAATTTTGATATCTCAGCTCTGGAAGGGTCTAGAGCCTCCATTTTTGCACTCAGGTCAAAGTCTCGTGGCCCTCTATCAGAATCCAGAGTTTTGAGAAGATTGGAGAAACTTAATTTTTCTTCCGAAAATGGAAAAAACGAAAGGGGTAACACTGTCGTTTTTTTTTGGGGGTCGAAATTTTGAGTTTCGATATCTCAGCTCTGGAAGGGTCTAGAGCCTCCATTTTTGCACTCAGGTCAAAGTTTCGTGGCCCTCTATCAGAATCCAGAGTTTTGAGAAGATTGGAGAAACTTAATTTTTCGCCTGAAAACGAAAAAAACGAAAGGGGTAACACTGTCGTTTTTTTTCGGGTCGAAATTTTGAATTTTGATATCTCAGCTCTGGAAGGGTCTAGAGCCTCCATTTTTTGCATTCAGGTCAAAGTTTCGTGGCCCTCTATCAGAATCCAGAGTTTTGAGAAGATTGGAGAAACTTAATTTTTCGCCCGAAAATGAAAAAAAACGAAAGGGGTAACACTGTCGTTTTTTTTTTTTTTCGGGTCAAAATTTTGAATTTTTATATCTCAGCTCTGGAAGGGTCTAGAACCTCCATTTTTGCACTCAGGTCAAGGTTTCGTGGCCCTCTATCAGAATCCAGAGTTTTGAGAAGATTGGAGAAACTTAATTTTTCGCCCGAAAACGAAAAAAAACGAAAGGGGTAATACTGTCATTTTTTTTTTCGGGTCGAAAATTTGAATTTCGATATCTCAGCTCTGGAAGGGTCTAGAGCCTCCATTTTTGCACTCAGGTCAAAGTCTCGTGGCCCTCTATCAGAATCCAGAGTTTTGAGAAGAATGGAGAAACTTAATTTTTCGCCCGAAAACAAAAAAAAATGAAAGGGGTAACACTGTCATTTTTTTTTCGGGTCGAAATTTTGAATTTCGATATCTCAGCTCTGGAAGGGTCTAGAGCCTCCATTTTTGCACTCAGGTCAAAGTCTTGTGGCCCTCTATCAGAATCCAGAGTTTTGAGAAGATTGGAGTAACTTAATTTTTCGCCCGAAAACGAAAAAAACG
>NW_028297341.1:0-19289 GCF_988280905.1 Pimephales promelas | reverse complement strand
GGTACCCCTTACGTTTTTTTTTTGGGCGAAAAATTAAGTTTCTCCAATCTTCCCAAATTCTGATAGAGGGCCATGAGACTTAGACCTGAGTGCAAAAATGGAGGCTCTAGCCCCTTCCAGAGCTGAGATATCGAAACTCAAAAATTCGGCCCGAAAAAAAAACGACAGTGGTACCCCTTACGTTTTTTTTTTTGGGCGAAAAATTAAGTTTCTCCAATCTTCCCAAATTCTGATAGAGGGCCATGAGACTTAGACCTGAGTGCAAAAATGGAGGCTCTAGCCCCTTCCAGAGCTGAGATATCGAAACTCAAAAATTCGGCCCGAAAAAAAAACGACAGTGGTACCCCTTACGTTTTTTTTTTTGGGCGAAAAATTAAGTTTCTCCAATCTTCCCAAATTCTGATAGAGGGCCATGAGACTTAGACCTGAGTGCAAAAATGGAGGCTCTAGCCCCTTCCAGAGCTGAGATATCGAAACTCAAAAATTCGGCCCGAAAAAAAAACGACAGTGGTACCCCTTACGTTTTTTTTTTGGGCGAAAAATTAAGTTTCTCCAATCTTCCCAAATTCTGATAGAGGGCCATGAGACTTAGACCTGAGTGCAAAAATGGAGGCTCTAGCCCCTTCCAGAGCTGAGATATCGAAACTCAAAAATTCGGCCCGAAAAAAAAACGACAGTGGTACCCCTTACGTTTTTTTTTTTGGGCGAAAAATTAAGTTTCTCCAATCTTCCCAAATTCTGATAGAGGGCCATGAGACTTAGACCTGAGTGCAAAAATGGAGGCTCTAGCCCCTTCCAGAGCTGAGATATCGAAACTCAAAAATTCGGCCCGAAAAAAAAACGACAGTGGTACCCCTTACGTTTTTTTTTTGGGCGAAAAATTAAGTTTCTCCAATCTTCCCAAATTCTGATAGAGGGCCATGAGACTTAGACCTGAGTGCAAAAATGGAGGCTCTAGCCCCTTCCAGAGCTGAGATATCGAAACTCAAAAATTCGGCCCGAAAAAAAAACGACAGTGGTACCCCTTACGTTTTTTTTTTTGGGCGAAAAATTAAGTTTCTCCAATCTTCCCAAATTCTGATAGAGGGCCATGAGACTTAGACCTGAGTGCAAAAATGGAGGCTCTA
This sequence comes from Pimephales promelas, assembly GCF_988280905.1. Taxonomy (NCBI): domain Eukaryota; kingdom Metazoa; phylum Chordata; class Actinopteri; order Cypriniformes; family Leuciscidae; genus Pimephales; species Pimephales promelas. Next base: position 18,162 of record NW_028297341.1, on the reverse strand, counting down.
GCCCCTTCCAGAGCTGAGATATCGAAACTCAAAAATTCGGCCCGAAAAAAAAACGACAGTGGTACCCCTTACGTTTTTTTTTTTGGGCGAAAAATTAAGTTTCTCCAATCTTCCCAAATTCTGATAGAGGGCCATGAGACTTAGACCTGAGTGCAAAAATGGAGGCTCTAGCCCCTTCCAGAGCTGAGATATCGAAACTCAAAAATTCGGCCCGAAAAAAAAACGACAGTGGTACCCCTTACGTTTTTTTTTTGGGCGAAAAATTAAGTTTCTCCAATCTTCCCAAATTCTGATAGAGGGCCATGAGACTTAGACCTGAGTGCAAAAATGGAGGCTCTAGCCCCTTCCAGAGCTGAGATATCGAAACTCAAAAATTCGGCCCGAAAAAAAAACGACAGTGGTACCCCTTACGTTTTTTTTTTTGGGCGAAAAATTAAGTTTCTCCAATCTTCCCAAATTCTGATAGAGGGCCATGAGACTTAGACCTGAGTGCAAAAATGGAGGCTCTAGCCCCTTCCAGAGCTGAGATATCGAAACTCAAAAATTCGGCCCGAAAAAAAAACGACAGTGGTACCCCTTACGTTTTTTTTTTTGGGCGAAAAATTAAGTTTCTCCAATCTTCCCAAATTCTGATAGAGGGCCATGAGACTTAGACCTGAGTGCAAAAATGGAGGCTCTAGCCCCTTCCAGAGCTGAGATATCGAAACTCAAAAATTCGGCCCGAAAAAAAAACGACAGTGGTACCCCTTACGTTTTTTTTTTTGGGCGAAAAATTAAGTTTCTCCAATCTTCCCAAATTCTGATAGAGGGCCATGAGACTTAGACCTGAGTGCAAAAATGGAGGCTCTAGCCCCTTCCAGAGCTGAGATATCGAAACTCAAAAATTCGGCCCGAAAAAAAAACGACAGTGGTACCCCTTACGTTTTTTTTTTTGGGCGAAAAATTAAGTTTCTCCAATCTTCCCAAATTCTGATAGAGGGCCATGAGACTTAGACCTGAGTGCAAAAATGGAGGCTCTAGCCCCTTCCAGAGCTGAGATATCGAAACTCAAAAATTCGGCCCGAAAAAAAAACGACAGTGGTACCCCTTACGTTTTTTTTTTTGGGCGAAAAATTAAGTTTCTCCAATCTTCCCAAATTCTGATAGAGGGCCATGAGACTTAGACCTGAGTGCAAAAATGGAGGCTCTAGCCCCTTCCAGAGCTGAGATATCGAAACTCAAAAATTCGGCCCGAAAAAAAAACGACAGTGGTACCCCTTACGTTTTTTTTTTTGGGCGAAAAATTAAGTTTCTCCAATCTTCCCAAATTCTGATAGAGGGCCATGAGACTTAGACCTGAGTGCAAAAATGGAGGCTCTAGCCCCTTCCAGAGCTGAGATATCGAAACTCAAAAATTCGGCCCGAAAAAAAAACGACAGTGGTACCCCTTACGTTTTTTTTTTTGGGCGAAAAATTAAGTTTCTCCAATCTTCCCAAATTCTGATAGAGGGCCATGAGACTTAGACCTGAGTGCAAAAATGGAGGCTCTAGCCCCTTCCAGAGCTGAGATATCGAAACTCAAAAATTCGGCCCGAAAAAAAAACGACAGTGGTACCCCTTACGTTTTTTTTTTTGGGCGAAAAATTAAGTTTCTCCAATCTTCCCAAATTCTGATAGAGGGCCATGAGACTTAGACCTGAGTGCAAAAATGGAGGCTCTAGCCCCTTCCAGAGCTGAGATATCGAAACTCAAAAATTCGGCCCGAAAAAAAAACGACATACCCCTTACGTTTTTTTTTTTTGGGCGAAAAATTAAGTTTCTCCAATCTTCCCAAATTCTGATAGAGGGCCATGAGACTTAGACTTGAGTGCAAAAATGGAGGCTCTAGCCCCTTCCAGAGCTGAGATATCGAAACTCAAAAATTCGGGCCGAAAAAAAAACGACAGTGGTACCCCTTACGTTTTTTTTTTTTGGGCGAAAAATTAAGTTTCTCCAATCTTCCCAAATTCTGATAGAGGGCCATGAGACTTAGACTTGAGTGCAAAAATGGAGGCTCTAGCCCCTTCCAGAGCTGAGATATCGAAACTCAAAAATTCGGGCCGAAAAAAAAACGACAGTGGTACCCCTTACGTTTTTTTTTTTGGGCGAAAAATTAAGTTTCTCCAATCTTCCCAAATTCTGATAGAGGGCCATGAGACTTAGACCTGAGTGCAAAAATGGAGGCTCTAGCCCCTTCCAGAGCTGAGATATCGAAACTCAAAAATTCGGCCCGAAAAAAAAACGACAGTGGTACCCCTTACGTTTTTTTTTTTTGGGCGAAAAATTAAGTTTCTCCAATCTTCCCAAATTCTGATAGAGGGCCATGAGACTTAGACTTGAGTGCAAAAATGGAGGCTCTAGCCCCTTCCAGAGCTGAGATATCGAAACTCAAAAATTCGGCCCGAAAAAAAAACGACAGTGGTACCCCTTACGTTTTTTTTTTTGGGCGAAAAATTAAGTTTCTCCAATCTTCCCAAATTCTGATAGAGGGCCATGAGACTTAGACCTGAGTGCAAAAATGGAGGCTCTAGCCCCTTCCAGAGCTGAGATATCGAAACTCAAAAATTCGGCCCGAAAAAAAAACGACAGTGGTACCCCTTACGTTTTTTTTTTTTGGGCGAAAAATTAAGTTTCTCCAATCTTCCCAAATTCTGATAGAGGGCCATGAGACTTAGACTTGAGTGCAAAAATGGAGGCTCTAGCCCCTTCCAGAGCTGAGATATCGAAACTCAAAAATTCGGGCCGAAAAAAAAACGACAGTGGTACCCCTTACGTTTTTTTTTTTGGGCAAAAAATTAAGTTTCTCCAATCTTCCCAAATTCTGATAGAGGGCCATGAGACTTAGACCTGAGTGCAAAAATGGAGGCTCTAGCCCCTTCCAGAGCTGAGATATCGAAACTCAAAAATTCGGCCCGAAAAAAAAACGACAGTGGTACCCCTTACGTTTTTTTTTTTGGGCGAAAAATTAAGTTTCTCCAATCTTCCCAAATTCTGATAGAGGGCCATGAGACTTAGACCTGAGTGCAAAAATGGAGGCTCTAGCCCCTTCCAGAGCTGAGATATCGAAACTCAAAAATTCGGCCCGAAAAAAAAACGACAGTGGTACCCCTTACGTTTTTTTTTTTTGGGCGAAAAATTAAGTTTCTCCAATCTTCCCAAATTCTGATAGAGGGCCATGAGACTTAGACTTGAGTGCAAAAATGGAGGCTCTAGCCCCTTCCAGAGCTGAGATATCGAAACTCAAAAATTCGGGCCGAAAAAAAAACGACAGTGGTACCCCTTACGTTTTTTTTTTTGGGCAAAAAATTAAGTTTCTCCAATCTTCCCAAATTCTGATAGAGGGCCATGAGACTTAGACCTGAGTGCAAAAATGGAGGCTCTAGCCCCTTCCAGAGCTGAGATATCGAAACTCAAAAATTCGGCCCGAAAAAAAAACGACAGTGGTACCCCTTACGTTTTTTTTTTTGGGCGAAAAATTAAGTTTCTCCAATCTTCCCAAATTCTGATAGAGGGCCATGAGACTTAGACTTGAGTGCAAAAATGGAGGCTCTAGCCCCTTCCAGAGCTGAGATATCGAAACTCAAAAATTCGGGCCGAAAAAAAAACGACAGTGGTACCCCTTACGTTTTTTTTTTGGGCGAAAAATTAAGTTTCTCCAATCTTCCCAAATTCTGATAAAGGGCCATGAGACTTAGACCTGAGTGCAAAAATGGAGGCTCTAGCCCCTTCCAGAGCTGAGATATCGAAACTCAAAAATTCGGCCCGGAAAAAAAACGACAGTGGTACCCCTTACGTTTTTTTTTTTTTGGGCGAAAAATTAAGTTTCTCCAATCTTCCCAAATTCTGATAGAGGGCCATGAGACTTAGACTTGAGTGCAAAAATGGATGCTCTAGCCCCTTCCAGAGCTGAGATATCGAAACTCAAAAATTCGGCCCGAAAAAAAAACGACAGTGGTACCCCTTACGTTTTTTTTTTGGGGTGAAAAATTAAGTTTCTCCAATCTTCCCAAATTCTGATAGAGGGCCATGAGACTTAGACCTGAGTGCAAAAATGGAGGCTCTAGCCCCTTCCAGAGCTGAGATATCGAAACTCAAAAATTCGGCCCGAAAAAAAAACGACAGTGGTACCCCTTACGTTTTTTTTTTTTGGGCGAAAAATTAAGTTTCTCCAATCTTCCCAAATTCTGATAGAGGGCCATGAGACTTAGACTTGAGTGCAAAAATGGAGGCTCTAGCCCCTTCCAGAGCTGAGATATCGAAACTCAAAAATTCGGGCCGAAAAAAAAAACGACAGTGGTACCCCTTACGTTTTTTTTTTGGGCGAAAAATTAAGTTACTCCAATCTTCCCAAATTCTGATAGAGGGCCATGAGACTTAGACTTGAGTGCAAAAATGGAGGCTCTAGCCCCTTCCAGAGCTGAGATATCGAAACTCAAAAATTCGGGCCGAAAAAAAAACGACAGTGGTACCCCTTACGTTTTTTTTTTTGGGCGAAAAATTAAGTTTCTCCAATCTTCCCAAATTCTGATAGAGGGCCATGAGACTTAGACCTGAGTGCAAAAATGGAGGCTCTAGCCCCTTCCAGAGCTGAGATATCGAAACTCAAAAATTCGGCCCGAAAAAAAAACGACAGTGGTACCCCTTACGTTTTTTTTTTGGGCGAAAAATTAAGTTACTCCAATCTTCCCAAATTCTGATAGAGGGCCATGAGACTTAGACTTGAGTGCAAAAATGGAGGCTCTAGCCCCTTCCAGAGCTGAGATATCGAAACTCAAAAATTCGGGCCGAAAAAAAAACGACAGTGGTACCCCTTACGTTTTTTTTTTTGGGCGAAAAATTAAGTTACTCCAATCTTCCCAAATTCTGATAGAGGGCCATGAGACTTAGACTTGAGTGCAAAAATGGAGGCTCTAGCCCCTTCCAGAGCTGAGATATCGAAACTCAAAAATTCGGGCCGAAAAAAAAACGACAGTGGTACCCCTTACGTTTTTTTTTTTGGGCGAAAAATTAAGTTTCTCCAATCTTCCCAAATTCTGATAGAGGGCCATGAGACTTAGACTTGAGTGCAAAAATGGAGGCTCTAGCCCCTTCCAGAGCTGAGATATCGAAACTCAAAAATTCGGGCCGAAAAAAAAACGACAGTGGTACCCCTTACGTTTTTTTTTTTGGGCGAAAAATTAAGTTTCTTTAATCTTCCCAAATTCTGATAGAGGGCCATGAGACTTAGACCTGAGTGCAAAAATGGAGGCTCTAGCCCCTTCCAGAGCTGAGATATCGAAACTCAAAAATTCGGCCTGAAAAAAAAAAACGACAGTGGTACCCCTTACGTTTTTTTTTTTTGGGCGAAAACTTAAGTTTCTCCAATCTTCCCAAATTCTGATAGAGGGCCATGAGACTTAGACTTGAGTGCAAAAATGGAGGCTCTAGCCCCTTCCAGAGCTGAGATATCGAAACTCACAAATTCGGGCCGAAAAAAAAACGACAGTGGTACCCCTTACGTTTTTTTTTTTGGGCGAAAAATTAAGTTTCTCCAATCTTCCCAAATTCTGATAGAGGGCCATGAGACTTAGACCTGAGTGCAAAAATGGAGGCTCTAGCCCCTTCCAGAGCTGAGATATCGAAACTCAAAAATTCGGCCCGAAAAAAAAAACGACAGTGGTACCCCTTACGTTTTTTTTTTTTGGGCGAAAAATTAAGTTTCTCCAATCTTCCCAAATTCTGATAGAGGGCCATGAGACTTAGACTTGAGTGCAAAAATGGAGGCTCTAACCCCTTCCAGAGCTGAGATATCGAAACTCAAAAATTCGGGCCGAAAAAAAAACGACAGTGGTACCCCTTACGTTTTTTTTTTTGGGCGAAAAATTAAGTTTCTCCAATCTTCCCAAATTCTGATAGAGGGCCATGAGACTTAGACCTGAGTGCAAAAATGGAGGCTCTAGCCCCTTCCAGAGCTGAGATATCGAAACTCAAAAATTCGGCCCGAAAAAAAAACGACAGTGGTACCCCTTACGTTTTTTTTTTTGGGCGAAAAATTAAGTTTCTCCAATCTTCCCAAATTCTGATAGAGGGCCATGAGACTTAGACTTGAGTGCAAAAATGGAGGCTCTAGCCCCTTCCAGAGCTGAGATATCGAAACTCAAAAATTCGGGCCGAAAAAAAAACGACAGTGGTACCCCTTACGTTTTTTTTTTTGGGCGAAAAATTAAGTTTCTCCAATCTTCCCAAATTCTGATAGAGGGCCATGAGACTTAGACCTGAGTGCAAAAATGGAGGCTCTAGCCCCTTCCAGAGCTGAGATATCGAAACTCAAAAATTCGGCCCGAAAAAAAAACGACAGTGGTACCCCTTACGTTTTTTTTTTTTGGGCGAAAAATTAAGTTTCTCCAATCTTCCCAAATTCTGATAGAGGGCCATGAGACTTAGACTTGAGTGCAAAAATGGAGGCTCTAGCCCCTTCCAGAGCTGAGATATCGAAACTCAAAAATTCGGGCCGAAAAAAAAACGACAGTGGTACCCCTTACGTTTTTTTTTTTGGGCGAAAAATTAAGTTTCTCCAATCTTCCCAAATTCTGATAGAGGGCCATGAGACTTAGACCTGAGTGCAAAAATGGAGGCTCTAGCCCCTTCCAGAGCTGAGATATCGAAACTCAAAAATTCGGCCCGAAAAAAAAACGACAGTGGTACCCCTTACGTTTTTTTTTTTGGGCGAAAAATTAAGTTTCGCCAATCTTCCCAAATTCTGATAGAGGGCCATGAGACTTAGACTTGAGTGCAAAAATTGAGGCTCTAGCCCCTTCCAGAGCTGAGATATCGAAACTCAAAAATTCGGGCCGAAAAAAAAACGACAGTGGTACCCCTTACGTTTTTTTTTTTGGGCGAAAAATTAAGTTTCTCCAATCTTCCCAAATTCTGATAGAGGGCCATGAGACTTAGACTTGAGTGCAAAAATGGAGGCTCTAGCCCCTTCCAGAGCTGAGATATCGAAACTCAAAAATTCGGGCCGAAAAAAAAACGACAGTGGTACCCCTTACGTTTTTTTTTTTTGGGCGAAAAATTAAGTTTCTCCAATCTTCCCAAATTCTGATAGAGGGCCATGAGACTTAGACTTGAGTGCAAAAATGGAGGCTCTAGCCCCTTCCAGAGCTGAGATATCGAAACTCAAAAATTCGGGCCGAAAAAAAAACGACAGTGGTACCCCTTACGTTTTTTTTTTTGGGCGAAAAATTAAGTTTCTCCAATCTTCCCAAATTCTGATAGAGGGCCATGAGACTTAGACCTGAGTGCAAAAATGGAGGCTCTAGCCCCTTCCAGAGCTGAGATATCGAAACTCAAAAATTCGGCCCGAAAAAAAAAACGACAGTGGTACCCCTTACGTTTTTTTTTTTTGGGCGAAAAATTAAGTTTCTCCAATCTTCCCAAATTCTGATAGAGGGCCATGAGACTTAGACTTGAGTGCAAAAATGGAGGCTCTAGCCCCTTCCAGAGCTGAGATATCGAAACTCAAAAATTCGGGCCGAAAAAAAAACGACAGTGGTACCCCTTACGTTTTTTTTTTTGGGCGAAAAATTAAGTTTCTCCAATCTTCCCAAATTCTGATAGAGGGTCATGAGACTTAGACCTGAGTGCAAAAATGGAGGCTCTAGCCCCTTCCAGAGCTGAGATATCGAAACTCAAAAATTCGGCCCGAAAAAAAAACGACAGTGGTACCCCTTACGTTTTTTTTTTTTGGGCGAAAAATTAAGTTTCTCCAATCTTCCCAAATTCTGATAGAGGGCCATGAGACTTAGACTTGAGTGCAAAAATGGAGGCTCTAGCCCCTTCCAGAGCTGAGATATCGAAACTCAAAAATTCGGGCCGAAAAAAAAACGACAGTGGTACCCCTTACGTTTTTTTTTTTGGGCAAAAAATTAAGTTTCTCCAATCTTCCCAAATTCTGATAGAGGGCCATGAGACTTAGACCTGAGTGCAAAAATGGAGGCTCTAGCCCCTTCCAGAGCTGAGATATCGAAACTCAAAAATTCGGCCCGAAAAAAAAACGACAGTGGTACCCCTTACGTTTTTTTTTTTGGGCGAAAAATTAAGTTTCTCCAATCTTCCCAAATTCTGATAGAGGGCCATGAGACTTAGACTTGAGTGCAAAAATGGAGGCTCTAGCCCCTTCCAGAGCTGAGATATCGAAACTCAAAAATTCGGGCCGAAAAAAAAACGACAGTGGTACCCCTTACGTTTTTTTTTTTTGGGCGAAAAATTAAGTTTCTCCAATCTTCCCAAATTCTGATAGAGGGCCATGAGACTTAGACCTGAGTGCAAAAATGGAGGCTCTAGCCCCTTCCAGAGCTGAGATATCGAAACTCAAAAATTCGGCCCGAAAAAAAAACGACAGTGGTACCCCTTACGTTTTTTTTTTTTGGGCGAAAAATTAAGTTTCTCCAATCTTCCCAAATTCTGATAGAGGGCCATGAGACTTAGACTTGAGTGCAAAAATGGAGGCTCTAGCCCCTTCCAGAGCTGAGATATCGAAACTCAAAAATTCGGGCCGAAAAAAAAACGACAGTGGTACCCCTTACGTTTTTTTTTTGGGGCGAAAAATTAAGTTTCTCCAATCTTCCCAAATTCTGATAGAGGGCCATGAGACTTAGACCTGAGTGCAAAAATGGAGGCTCTAGCCCCTTCCAGAGCTGAGATATCGAAACTCAAAAATTCGGCCCGAAAAAAAAACGACAGTGGTACCCCTTACGTTTTTTTTTTTGGGCGAAAAATTAAGTTTCTCCAATCTTCCCAAATTCTGATAGAGGGCCATGAGACTTAGACTTGAGTGCAAAAATGGAGGCTCTAGCCCCTTCCAGAGCTGAGATATCGAAACTCAAAAATTCGGCCCGAAAAAAAAAACGACAGTGGTACCCCTTACGTTTTTTTTTTTTGGGCGAAAAATTAAGTTTCTCCAATCTTCCCAAATTCTGATAGAGGGCCATGAGACTTAGACTTGAGTGCAAAAATGGAGGCTCTAGCCCCTTCCAGAGCTGAGATATCGAAACTCAAAAATTCGGGCCGAAAAAAAAACGACAGTGGTACCCCTTACGGTTTTTTTTTGGGCGAAAAATTAAGTTTCTCCAATCTTCCCAAATTCTGATAGAGGGCCATGAGACTTAGACCTGAGTGCAAAAATGGAGGCTCTAGCCCCTTCCAGAGCTGAGATATCGAAACTCAAAAATTCGGCCCGAAAAAAAAAACGACAGTGGTACCCCTTACGTTTTTTTTTTTGGGCGAAAAATTAAGTTTCTCCAATCTTCCCAAATTCTGATAGAGGGCCATGAGACTTAGACTTGAGTGCAAAAATGGAGGCTCTAGCCCCTTCCAGAGCTGAGATATCGAAACTCAAAAATTCGGCCCGAAAAAAAAACGACAGTGGTACCCCTTACGTTTTTTTTTTTTTTTGGGCGAAAAATTAAGTTTCTCCAATCTTCCCAAATTCTGATAGAGGGCCATGAGACTTAGACTTGAGTGCAAAAATGGAGGCTCTAGCCCCTTCCAGAGCTGAGATATCGAAACTCAAAAATTCGGGCCGAAAAAAAAACGACAGTGGTACCCCTTACGTTTTTTTTTTTTGGGCGAAAAATTAAGTTTCTCCAATCTTCCCAAATTCTGATAGAGGGCCATGAGACTTAGACTTGAGTGCAAAAATGGAGGCTCTAGCCCCTTCCAGAGCTGAGATATCGAAACTCAAAAATTCGGGCCGAAAAAAAAACGACAGTGGTACCCCTTACGTTTTTTTTTTTTGGGCGAAAAATTAAGTTTCTCCAATCTTCCCAAATTCTGATAGAGGGCCATGAGACTTAGACCTGAGTGCAAAAATGGAGGCTCTAGCCCCTTCCAGAGCTGAGATATCGAAACTCAAAAATTCGGCCCGAAAAAAAAACGACAGTGGTACCCCTTACGTTTTTTTTTTTTTGGGCGAAAAATTAAGTTTCTCCAATCTTCCCAAATTCTGATAGAGGGCCATGAGACTTAGACTTGAGTGCAAAAATGGAGGCTCTAGCCCCTTCCAGAGCTGAGATATCGAAACTCAAAAATTCGGGCCGAAAAAAAAACGACAGTGGTACCCCTTACGTTTTTTTTTTTTTTGGGCGAAAAATTAAGTTTCTCCAATCTTCCCAAATTCTGATAGAGGGCCATGAGACTTAGACCTGAGTGCAAAAATGGAGGCTCTAGCCCCTTCCAGAGCTGAGATATCGAAACTCAAAAATTCGGCCCGAAAAAAAAACGACAGTGGTACCCCTTACGTTGTTTTTTTTTGGGCGAAAAATTAAGTTTCTCCAATCTTCCCAAATTCTGATAGAGGGCCATGAGACTTAGACTTGAGTGCAAAAATGGAGGCTCTAGCCCCTTCCAGAGCTGAGATATCGAAACTCAAAAATTCGGCCCGAAAAAAAAAACGACAGTGGTACCCCTTACGTTTTTTTTTTTTGGGCGAAAAATTAAGTTTCTCCAATCTTCCCAAATTCTGATAGAGGGCCATGAGACTTAGACTTGAGTGCAAAAATGGAGGCTCTAGCCCCTTCCAGAGCTGAGATATCGAAACTCAAAAATTCGGGCCGAAAAAAAAACGACAGTGGTACCCCTTACGGTTTTTTTTTGGGCGAAAAATTAAGTTTCTCCAATCTTCCCAAATTCTGATAGAGGGCCATGAGACTTAGACCTGAGTGCAAAAATGGAGGCTCTAGCCCCTTCCAGAGCTGAGATATCGAAACTCAAAAATTCGGCCCGAAAAAAAAAACGACAGTGGTACCCCTTACGTTTTTTTTTTTGGGCGAAAAATTAAGTTTCTCCAATCTTCCCAAATTCTGATAGAGGGCCATGAGACTTAGACTTGAGTGCAAAAATGGAGGCTCTAGCCCCTTCCAGAGCTGAGATATCGAAACTCAAAAATTCGGCCCGAAAAAAAAACGACAGTGGTACCCCTTACGTTTTTTTTTTTTGGGCGAAAAATTAAGTTTCTCCAATCTTCCCAAATTCTGATAGAGGGCCATGAGACTTAGACTTGAGTGCAAAAATGGAGGCTCTAGCCCCTTCCAGAGCTGAGATATCGAAACTCAAAAATTCGGGCCGAAAAAAAAACGACAGTGGTACCCCTTACGTTTTTTTTTTTTGGGCGAAAAATTAAGTTTCTCCAATCTTCCCAAATTCTGATAGAGGGCCATGAGACTTAGACTTGAGTGCAAAAATGGAGGCTCTAGCCCCTTCCAGAGCTGAGATATCGAAACTCAAAAATTCGGGCCGAAAAAAAAACGACAGTGGTACCCCTTACGTTTTTTTTTTTTGGGCGAAAAATTAAGTTTCTCCAATCTTCCCAAATTCTGATAGAGGGCCATGAGACTTAGACCTGAGTGCAAAAATGGAGGCTCTAGCCCCTTCCAGAGCTGAGATATCGAAACTCAAAAATTCGGCCCGAAAAAAAAACGACAGTGGTACCCCTTACGTTTTTTTTTTTTGGGCGAAAAATTAAGTTTCTCCAATCTTCCCAAATTCTGATAGAGGGCCATGAGACTTAGACTTGAGTGCAAAAATGGAGGCTCTAGCCCCTTCCAGAGCTGAGATATCGAAACTCAAAAATTCGGGCCGAAAAAAAAACGACAGTGGTACCCCTTACGTTTTTTTTTTTTGGGCGAAAAATTAAGTTTCTCCAATCTTCCCAAATTCTGATAGAGGGCCATGAGACTTAGACCTGATTGCAAAAATGGAGGCTCTAGCCCCTTCCAGAGCTGAGATATCGAAACTCAAAAATTCGGCCCGAAAAAAAAACGACAGTGGTACCCCTTACGTTGTTTTTTTTTGGGCGAAAAATTAAGTTTCTCCAATCTTCCCAAATTCTGATAGAGGGCCATGAGACTTAGACTTGAGTGCAAAAATGGAGGCTCTAGCCCCTTCCAGAGCTGAGATATCGAAACTCAAAAATTCGGGCCGAAAAAAAAACGACAGTGGTACCCCTTACGTTTTTTTTTTTTGGGCGAAAAATTAAGTTTCTCCAATCTTCCCAAATTCTGATAGAGGGCCATGAGACTTAGACTTGAGTGCAAAAATGGAGGCTCTAGCCCCTTCCAGAGCTGAGATATCGAAACTCAAAAATTCGGCCCGAAAAAAAAACGACAGTGGTACCCCTTACGTTTTTTTTTTTTGGGCGAAAAATTACGTTTCTCCAATCTTCCCAAATTCTGATAGAGGGCCATGAGACTTAGACTTGAGTGCAAAAATGGAGGCTCTAGCCCCTTCCAGAGCTGAGATATCGAAACTCAAAAATTCGGGCCGAAAAAAAAACGACAGTGGTACCCCTTACGTTTTTTTTTTTTGGGCGAAAAATTAAGTTTCTCCAATCTTCCCAAATTCTGATAGAGGGCCATGAGACTTAGACTTGAGTGCAAAAATGGAGGCTCTAGCCCCTTCCAGAGCTGAGATATCGAAACTCAAAAATTCGGGCCGAAAAAAAAACGACAGTGGTACCCCTTACGTTTTTTTTTTTTGGGCGAAAAATTAAGTTTCTCCAATCTTCCCAAATTCTGATAGAGGGCCATGAGACTTAGACCTGAGTGCAAAAATGGAGGCTCTAGCCCCTTCCAGAGCTGAGATATCGAAACTCAAAAATTCGGCCCGAAAAAAAAACGACAGTGGTACCCCTTACGTTTTTTTTTTTTTGGGCGAAAAATTAAGTTTCTCCAATCTTCCCAAATTCTGATAGAGGGCCATGAGACTTAGACTTGAGTGCAAAAATGGAGGCTCTAGCCCCTTCCAGAGCTGAGATATCGAAACTCAAAAATTCGGGCCGAAAAAAAAACGACAGTGGTACCCCTTACGTTTTTTTTTTTTTTGGGCGAAAAATTAAGTTTCTCAAATCTTCCCAAATTCTGATAGAGGGCCATGAGACTTAGACCTGAGTGCAAAAATGGAGGCTCTAGCCCCTTCCAGAGCTGAGATATCGAAACTCAAAAATTCGGCCCGAAAAAAAAACGACAGTGGTACCCCTTACGTTTTTTTTTTTTGGGCGAAAAATTAAGTTTCTCCAATCTTCCCAAATTCTGATAGAGGGCCATGAGACTTAGACTTGAGTGCAAAAATGGAGGCTCTAGCCCCTTCCAGAGCTGAGATATCGAAACTCAAAAATTCGGGCCGAAAAAAAAACGACAGTGGTACCCCTTACGTTTTTTTTTTTTGGGCGAAAAATTAAGTTTCTCCAATCTTCCCAAATTCTGATAGAGGGCCATGAGACTTAGACTTGAGTGCAAAAATGGAGGCTCTAGCCCCTTCCAGAGCTGAGATATCGAAACTCAAAAATTCGGGCCGAAAAAAAAACGACAGTGGTACCCCTTACGTTTTTTTTTTTTGGGCGAAAAATTAAGTTTCTCCAATCTTCCCAAATTCTGATAGAGGGCCATGAGACTTAGACTTGAGTGCAAAAATGGAGGCTCTAGCCCCTTCCAGAGCTGAGATATCGAAACTCAAAAATTCGGGCCGAAAAAAAAACGACAGTGGTACCCCTTACGTTTTTTTTTTTGGGTGAAAAATTAAGTTTCTCCAATCTTCCCAAATTCTGATAGAGGGCCATGAGACTTAGACCTGAGTGCAAAAATGGAGGCTCTAGCCCCTTCCAGAGCTGAGATATCGAAACTCAAAAATTCGGCCCGAAAAAAAAACGACAGTGGTACCCCTTACGTTTTTTTTTTTTGGGCGAAAAATTAAGTTTCTCCAATCTTCCCAAATTCTGATAGAGGGCCATGAGACTTAGACTTGAGTGCAAAAATGGAGGCTCTAGCCCCTTCCAGAGCTGAGATATCGAAACTCAAAAATTCGGCCCGAAAAAAAAACGACAGTGGTACCCCTTACGTTTTTTTTTTTGGGCGAAAAATTAAGTTTCTCCAATCTTCCCAAATTCTGATAGAGGGCCATGAGACTTAGACCTGAGTGCAAAAATGGAGGCTCTAGCCCCTTCCAGAGCTGAGATATCGAAACTCAAAAATTCGGCCCGAAAAAAAAACGACAGTGGTACCCCTTACGTTTTTTTTTTTTGGGCGAAAAATTAAGTTTCTCCAATCTTCCCAAATTCTGATAGAGGGCCATGAGACTTAGACTTGAGTGCAAAAATGGAGGCTCTAGCCCCTTCCAGAGCTGAGATATCGAAACTCAAAAATTCGGGCCGAAAAAAAAACGACAGTGGTACCCCTTACGTTTTTTTTTTTGGGCAAAAAATTAAGTTTCTCCAATCTTCCCAAATTCTGATAGAGGGCCATGAGACTTAGACTTGAGTGCAAAAATGGAGGCTCTAGCCCCTTCCAGAGCTGAGATATCGAAACTCAAAAATTCGGGCCGAAAAAAAAACGACAGTGGTACCCCTTACGTTTTTTTTTTGGGCGAAAAATTAAGTTTCTCCAATCTTCCCAAATTCTGATAAAGGGCCATGAGACTTAGACCTGAGTGCAAAAATGGAGGCTCTAGCCCCTTCCAGAGCTGAGATATCGAAACTCAAAAATTCGGCCCGGAAAAAAAACGACAGTGGTACCCCTTACGTTTTTTTTTTTTGGGCGAAAAATTAAGTTTCTCCAATCTTCCCAAATTCTGATAGAGGGCCATGAGACTTAGACTTGAGTGCAAAAATGGAGGCTCTAGCCCCTTCCAGAGCTGAGATATCGAAACTCAAAAATTCGGCCCGAAAAAAAAACGACAGTGGTACCCCTTACGTTTTTTTTTTGGGGTGAAAAATTAAGTTTCTCCAATCTTCCCAAATTCTGATAGAGGGCCATGAGACTTAGACCTGAGTGCAAAAATGGAGGCTCTAGCCCCTTCCAGAGCTGAGATATCGAAACTCAAAAATTCGGCCCGAAAAAAAAACGACAGTGGTACCCCTTACGTTTTTTTTTTTTGGGCGAAAAATTAAGTTTCTCCAATCTTCCCAAATTCTGATAGAGGGCCATGAGACTTAGACTTGAGTGCAAAAATGGAGGCTCTAGCCCCTTCCAGAGCTGAGATATCGAAACTCAAAAATTCGGGCCGAAAAAAAAAACGACAGTGGTACCCCTTACGTTTTTTTTTTGGGCGAAAAATTAAGTTACTCCAATCTTCCCAAATTCTGATAGAGGGCCATGAGACTTAGACTTGAGTGCAAAAATGGAGGCTCTAGCCCCTTCCAGAGCTGAGATATCGAAACTCAAAAATTCGGGCCGAAAAAAAAACGACAGTGGTACCCCTTACGTTTTTTTTTTGGGCGAAAAATTAAGTTTCTCCAATCTTCCCAAATTCTGATAGAGGGCCATGAGACTTAGACCTGAGTGCAAAAATGGAGGCTCTAGCCCCTTCCAGAGCTGAGATATCGAAACTCAAAAATTCGGCCCGAAAAAAAAACGACAGTGGTACCCCTTACGTTTTTTTTTTGGGCGAAAAATTAAGTTACTCCAATCTTCCCAAATTCTGATAGAGGGCCATGAGACTTAGACTTGAGTGCAAAAATGGAGGCTCTAGCCCCTTCCAGAGCTGAGATATCGAAACTCAAAAATTCGGGCCGAAAAAAAATCGACAGTGGTACCCCTTACGTTTTTTTTTTTGGGCGAAAAATTAAGTTTCTTTAATCTTCCCAAATTCTGATAGAGGGCCATGAGACTTAGACCTGAGTGCAAAAATGGAGGCTCTAGCCCCTTCCAGAGCTGAGATATCGAAACTCAAAAATTCGGCCTGAAAAAAAAAAACGACAGTGGTACCCCTTACGTTTTTTTTTTTTGGGCGAAAACTTAAGTTTCTCCAATCTTCCCAAATTCTGATAGAGGGCCATGAGACTTAGACTTGAGTGCAAAAATGGAGGCTCTAGCCCCTTCCAGAGCTGAGATATCGAAACTCACAAATTCGGGCCGAAAAAAAAACGACAGTGGTACCCCTTACGTTTTTTTTTTTGGGCGAAAAATTAAGTTTCTCCAATCTTCCCAAATTCTGATAGAGGGCCATGAGACTTAGACCTGAGTGCAAAAATGGAGGCTCTAGCCCCTTCCAGAGCTGAGATATCGAAACTCAAAAATTCGGCCCGAAAAAAAAACGACAGTGGTACCCCTTACGTTTTTTTTTTTTGGGCGAAAAATTAAGTTTCTCCAATCTTCCCAAATTCTGATAGAGGGCCATGAGACTTAGACTTGAGTGCAAAAATGGAGGCTCTAACCCCTTCCAGAGCTGAGATATCGAAACTCAAAAATTCGGGCCGAAAAAAAAACGACAGTGGTACCCCTTACGTTTTTTTTTTTTGGGCGAAAAATTAAGTTTCTCCAATCTTCCCAAATTCTGATAGAGGGCCATGAGACTTAGACCTGAGTGCAAAAATGGAGGCTCTAGCCCCTTCCAGAGCTGAGATATCGAAACTCAAAAATTCGGCCCGAAAAAAAAACGACAGTGGTACCCCTTACGTTTTTTTTTTTGGGCGAAAAATTAAGTTTCTCCAATCTTCCCAAATTCTGATAGAGGGCCATGAGACTTAGACTTGAGTGCAAAAATGGAGGCTCTAGCCCCTTCCAGAGCTGAGATATCGAAACTCAAAAATTCGGGCCGAAAAAAAAACGACAGTGGTACCCCTTACGTTTTTTTTTTGGGCGAAAAATTAAGTTTCTCCAATCTTCCCAAATTCTGATAAAGGGCCATGAGACTTAGACCTGAGTGCAAAAATGGAGGCTCTAGCCCCTTCCAGAGCTGAGATATCGAAACTCAAAAATTCGGCCCGGAAAAAAAACGACAGTGGTACCCCTTACGTTTTTTTTTTTCGGCGAAAAATTAAGTTTCTCCAATCTTCCCAAATTCTGATAGAGGGCCATGAGACTTAGACTTGAGTGCAAAAATGGAGGCTCTAGCCCCTTCCAGAGCTGAGATATCGAAACTCAAAAATTCGGCCCGAAAAAAAAACGACAGTGGTACCCCTTACGTTTTTTTTTGGGGGTGAAAAATTAAGTTTCTCCAATCTTCCCAAATTCTGATAGAGGGCCATGAGACTTAGACCTGAGTGCAAAAATGGAGGCTCTAGCCCCTTCCAGAGCTGAGATATCGAAACTCAAAAATTCGGCCCGAAAAAAAAACGACAGTGGTACCCCTTACGTTTTTTTTTTTTGGGCGAAAAATTAAGTTTCTCCAATCTTCCCAAATTCTGATAGAGGGCCATGAGACTTAGACTTGAGTGCAAAAATGGAGGCTCTAGCCCCTTCCAGAGCTGAGATATCGAAACTCAAAAATTCGGGCCGAAAAAAAAACGACAGTGGTACCCCTTACGTTTTTTTTTTGGGCGAAAAATTAAGTTACTCCAATCTTCCCAAATTCTGATAGAGGGCCATGAGACTTAGACTTGAGTGCAAAAATGGAGGCTCTAGCCCCTTCCAGAGCTGAGATATCGAAACTCAAAAATTCGGGCCGAAAAAAAAACGACAGTGGTACCCCTTACGTTTTTTTTTTTGGGCGAAAAATTAAGTTTCTCCAATCTTCCCAAATTCTGATAGAGGGCCATGAGACTTAGACCTGAGTGCAAAAATGGAGGCTCTAGCCCCTTCCAGAGCTGAGATATCGAAACTCAAAAATTCGGCCCGAAAAAAAAACGACAGTGGTACCCCTTACGTTTTTTTTTTGGGCGAAAAATTAAGTTACTCCAATCTTCCCAAATTCTGATAGAGGGCCATGAGACTTAGACTTGAGTGCAAAAATGGAGGCTCTAGCCCCTTCCAGAGCTGAGATATCGAAACTCAAAAATTCGGGCCGAAAAAAAAACGACAGTGGTACCCCTTACGTTTTTTTTTTTGGGCGAAAAATTAAGTTTCTTTAATCTTCCCAAATTCTGATAGAGGGCCATGAGACTTAGACCTGAGTGCAAAAATGGAGGCTCTAGCCCCTTCCAGAGCTGAGATATCGAAACTCAAAAATTCGGCCTGAAAAAAAAAAACGACAGTGGTACCCCTTACGTTTTTTTTTTTTGGGCGAAAACTTAAGTTTCTCCAATCTTCCCAAATTCTGATAGAGGGCCATGAGACTTAGACTTGAGTGCAAAAATGGAGGCTCTAGCCCCTTCCAGAGCTGAGATATCGAAACTCACAAATTCGGGCCGAAAAAAAAACGACAGTGGTACCCCTTACGTTTTTTTTTTTGGGC